>NW_026600504.1:0-72500 GCF_029448725.1 Salvelinus fontinalis
GAGAGAGAGAGAGAGAGAGAGAGTGAGAGAGAGAGAGAGAGAGGGAGACAGAGAGAGAGAGAGAGAACGAGAGAGAGAGAGAGACAGAGAGCGAGAGAGAGAGAGAGAGACAGAGAGAGAGAGAGAGAGAGAGAGAGAGAGAGAGAGAGAGAGAGAGAGAGAGAGAGAGCGAGAGAGAGAGAGAGAGAGAGAGAGAGAGAGACAGAGAGAGAGAGAGAGAGAGAGACAGAGAGAGAGCGAGAGAGAGAGAGAGAGAGACAGAGACAGAGAGAGAGAGAGAGAGAGAGAGAGAGAGAGAGAGAGAGAGAGAGAGAGAGAGAGAGAGAGAGAGAGAGAGAGAGAGAGAGAGAGAGAGAGAGAGAGCGAGAGAGAGAGAGAGAGAGAGAGAGAGAGAGAGAGAGAGACAGAGAGAGAGAGAGAGAGAGAGCGAGAGAGAGAGAGAGAGAGAGACAGAGAGACAGAGAGAGAGAGAGAGAGGGCCAGGGCAATCAGTGTGAGTTGCTAATGCGTCACCCCCAGTACTCACCCTCTCAACATACGGACACCTGTTCAACCAATCCGAGGCCCTGATTCGAGGGCCACAGAGTGTGTGTGACTCACGCAGAGCGAGCCACAGGTGGTGTAACACTCATCTAGACGACCAATGATTTGTTTTTCCTAGCGATCAAGAATACCAATCATTGGGTGATTGTGGGACTCAGTGATGATGTGACTCTCCGGTAGTGTGAGAAAACCACCGGAGGAAACCGGGTACGGAATCGTTCGGATGTAAAGACCCAATTCTATGGAACGGTATAGAATACACACTGACCGTAACTCCACAATACTCTCTCACGTCATGTTAAAACAGGGAAGGAGGAGTCCAGGCTAGGTTTGTATTACACTTCCACTTCAAGATCTAGGACCAGGCTAGGGTGGTTTTACCCTTCAACGTCAAGATCTTGGACCAGGCTAGGGTTGTATTACCCTACCATTTCAAGATCTGGGACCAGGCTAGGGTTGTATTACCCTACCATTTCAAGATCTGGGACCAGGCTAGGGTTGTATTACCCTACCACTTCAAGATCTGGGACCAGGCTAGGGTTGTATTACCCTTCCACTTCAAGATCTAGGACCAGGCTAGGGTTGTTTTACCCTACCACGTCAAGATCTAGGACCAGGCTAGGGTTGTATTATCCAACCACTTCAAGATCTAGGACCAGGCTAGGGTTGTATTACCCTACCACTTCAAGATCTAGGACCAGGCTAGGGTTGTTTTACCCTACCACTTCAAGATCTAGGACCAGGCTAGGGTGGTTTTACCCTTCAACGTCAAGATCTTGGACCAGGCTAGGGATGTATTACCCTACCACTTCAAGATCTAGGACCAGGCTAGGGTTGTATTACCCTACCACTTCAAGATCTGGGACCAGGCTAGGGTTGTTTTATCCAACCACTTCAAGATCTAGGACCATGCTAGGCTTGTATTACCCTACCACTTCAAGATCTATTACCAGGCTAGGGTTTGTATTACCCTACCACTTTGTTCTTCTGTGAGAGTGGACAGTCAGGTCCATATGACTCCCTGTACCAACGACATCATCCGTCTCCATGTAAGGGAATCAATGACTCGGCAGCTGAACAGGCCACAGCCAAACTAACGAGAGACACGCGGACCTCCGTGGTCCTCTGAGACCCTCCACACCGTAACACCGGAGCCCTAATCAATTCTCCTGGAAACACACCATATTCCCAACGGACTCCTTTTATATCGATGTGTGTCGGCTGATTGGACCCGATGGTGGAACTTGAGATAATGATCGTGTGCCTGTGTCTCTTTAAAAGGCACCCTTGTCCCTTATGGGCCCTGGTTTAAAAGTAGTGCACTACGTAGGGGAAAAGGCACCCTTGTTCCTTATGGGCCCTGGTTTAAAAGTAGTGCACTACGTAGGGGAAAAGGCACCCTTGTTCCTTATGGGCCCTGGATTAAAAGTAGTGCACTACGTAGGGGAAAAAAGCCCTTGTTCCTTATGGGCCCTGGTTAAAAGTAGTGCACTAGGTAGGGGAAAAGGCACCCTTGTTCCTTATGGGCCCTGGTTTAAAAGTAGTGCACTACGTAGGGGAAAAGGCACCCTTGTTCCTTATGGGCCCTGGTTAAAAGTAGTGCACTACGTAGGGGAAAAAGGCACCCTTGTTCCTTATGGGCCCTGGTTAAAAGTAGTGCACTAGGTAGGGGAAAAGGCACCCTTGTTCCTTATGGGCCCTGGTTTAAAAGTAGTGCACTACGTAGGGGAAAAGGCACCCTTGTTCCTTATGGGCCCTGGTTAAAAGTAGTGCACTACGTAGGGGAAAAGGCACCCTTGTTCCTTATGGGCCCTGGTTTAAAAGTAGTGCACTACGTAGGGGAAAAGGCACCCTTGTTCCTTATGGGCCCTGGTTTAAAAGTAGTGCACTACGTAGGGGAAAAGGCACCCTTGTTCCTTATGGGCCCTGGATTAAAAGTAGTGCACTACGTAGGGGAAAAGGCACCCTTGTTCCTTATGGGCCCTGGTTAAAAGTAGTGCACTAGGTAGGGGAAAAGGCACCCTTGTTCCTTATGGGCCCTGGTTTAAAAGTAGTGCACTACGTAGGGGAAAAGGCACCCTTGTTCCTTATGGGCCCTGGTTTAAAAGTAGTGCACTACGTAGGGGAAAAGGCACCCTGTTCCCTATGGGCCCTGGTCAAAAGTAGTGCACTACGTAGGGGAAAAGGCACCCTTGTTCCCTATTGGCCCTGGTCAAAAGTAGTGCACTACGTAGGGGAAAAAGGCATTTGAGGCACAGTCATCGTGTGCGTCACATTAACTTCCTGTTGAGACTAAATATGTTGCTCTCTTCTTCTTATCTCCGTTTGATGACATGTTATCAGCTTTGAGCTGTCTTCTTCCATCCTTTCTATCAGCTTTGAGCTGTCTTCTTCTCTCCTTTCTATCAGATTTGAGCTGTCTTCTTCTCTCCTTTCTATCAGCTTTGACCTGTCTTCTTCTCTCCTTTCTATCAGCTTTGAGCTGTCTTCTTCTCTCCTTTCTATCAGCTTTGACCTGTCTTCTTCTCTCCTTTCTATCAGATTTGAGCTGTCTTCTTCTCTCCTTTCTATCAGCTTTGACCTGTCTTCTTCTGTCCTTTCTATGATCTTTGAGCTGTCTTCTTCTCTCCTTTCTATCAGCTTTGACCTGTCTTCTTCTATCCTTTCTATCAGCTTTGAGCTGTCTTCTTCTGTCTTTTCTATCAGCTTTGAGCTGTCTTCTTCGCTCCTTTCTATCAGCTTTGACCTGTCTTCTTCCATCCTTTCTATCAGCTTTGAGCTGTCTTTTTCTCTCCTTTCTATCAGCTTTGACCTGTCTTCTTCTATCCTTTCTATCAGCTTTGAGCTGTCTTCTTCTGTCCTTTCTATCAGCTTTGAGCTGTCTTCTTCGCTCCTTTCTATCAGGTTTGACCTGTCTTCTTCCATCCTTTCTATCAGCTTTGAGCTGTCTTCTTCGCTCCTTTCTATCAGCTTTGACCTGTCTTCTTCTATCCTTTCTATCAGCTTTGAGCTGTCTTCTTCTGTCCTTTCTATCAGCGTTGACCTGTCTTCTTCTCTCCTTTCTATCAGCTTTGAGCTGTCTTCTTCTCTCCTTTCTATCAGCTTTGAGCTGTCTTCTTCTCTCCTTTCTATCAGCTTTGAGCTGTCTTCTTCTCTCCTTTCTATCAGCTTTGAGCTGTCTTCTTCTCTCCTTTCTATCAGCTTTGAGCTGTCTTCTTCTATCCTTTCTATCAGGTTTGAGCTGTCTTCTTCTATCCTTTCTATCAGCTTTGACCTGTCTTCTTCTATCCTTTCTATCAGCTTTGAGCTGTCTTCTTCTATCCTTTTTTTATCAGCTTTGAGCTGTCTTCTTCTATCCTTTCTATCAGCTTTGACCTATCTTCTTCTATCCTTTCTCTCAGCTTTGAGCTGTCTTCTTCTATCCTTTCTATCAGCTTTGAGCTGTCTTCTTCTATCCTTTCTCTCAGCTTTGAGCTGTCTCCTTCGCTCTTTTCTATCAGCTTTGAGCTGTCTTCTCCTATCCTTTCTCTCAGCTTTGCGCTGTCTTCTTCTATCCTTTCTATCAGCTTTGAGCTGTCTTCTTCGCTCCTTTCTATCAGCTTTGAGCTGTCTTCTTCTATCCTTTCTATCAGCTTTGAGCTGTCTTCTTCTATCCTTTCTCTCAGCTTTGAGCTCTCTTCTTCGCTCCTTTCTATCAGCTTTGAGCTGTCTTCTTCTCTCCTTTCTATCAGCTTTGAGCTGTCTTCTTCTCTCCTTTCTATCAGCTTTGACCTGTCTTCTTCTATCCTTTCTATCAGCTTTGAGCTGTCTTCTTCTGTCCTTTCTATAAACTTTGAGCTGTCTTCTTTGCTCCTTCTATCAGCTTTGACCTGTCTTCTTCCATCCTTTCTATCAGGTTTGAGCCATCCTTTCTATCTGTCTTCTCTCCTTTCTAACAGCTTTGAGCTGTCTTCTTCTCTCCTTTCTATCAGCTTTGAGCTGTCTTCTTCTATCCTTTCTATCAGCTTTGAGCTGTCTTCTTCTATCCTTTCTATCAGCTTTGAGCTGTCTTCTTCTATCCTTTCTATCAGCTTTGACCTATCTTCTTCTATCCTTTCTCTCAGCTTTGAGCTGTCTTCTTCTATCCTTTCTATCAGCTTTGAGCTGTCTTCTTCTATCCTTTCTCTCAGCTTTGAGCTGTCTCCTTCGCTCTTTTCTATCAGCTTTGAGCTGTCTTCTCCTATCCTTTCTCTCAGCTTTGCGCTGTCTTTTTCTATCCTTTCTATCAGCTTTGAGCTGTATTCTTCGCTCCTTTCTATCAGCTTTGAGCTGTCTTCTTCTATCCTTTCTATCAGCTTTGAGCTGTCTTCTTCTCTCCTTTCTATCAGCTTTGACCTGTCTTCTTCTATCCTTTCTATCAGCTTTGAGCTGTCTTCTTCTGTCCTTTCTATAAACTTTGAGCTGTCTTCTTTGCTCCTTCTATCAGCTTTGACCTGTCTTCTTCCATCCTTTCTATCAGGTTTGAGCCATCCTTTCTATCTGTCTTCTCTCCTTTCTAACAGCTTTGAGCTGTCTTCTTCTCTCCTTTCTATCAGCTTTGAGCTGTCTTCTTCTCTCCTTTCTATCAGCTTTGAGCTGTCTTCTTCTCTCCTTTCTATCAGCTTTGAGCTGTCTTCTTCTCTCCTTTCTATCAGGTTTGAGCTGTCTTCTTCTATCCTTTCTATCAGCTTTGACCTGTCTTCTTCTATCCTTTCTATCAGCTTTGAGCTGTCTTCTTCTATCCTTTCTATCAGCTTTGAGCTGTCTTCTTCTATCCTTTCTATCAGCTTTGACCTATCTTCTTCTATCCTTTCTTTCAGCTTTGAGCTGTCTTCTTCTATCCTTTCTATCAGCTTTGAGCTGTCTTCTTCTATCCTTTCTCTCAGCTTTGAGCTGTCTTCTTCTATCCTTTCTATCAGCTTTGAGCTGTCTTCTTCGCTCCTTTCTATCAGCTTTGAGCTGTCTTCTTCTATCCTTTCTCTTAGCTTTGAGCTGTCTTCTATCCTTTCCAACAGCTTTGAGCTGTCTTCTTCTATCCTTTCGCTCAGCTTTGAGCTGTCTACTTTACTCCTTTCTATCAGCTTTGAACTGTCTTCTTCGCTCCTTTCTATCAGCTTTGAGCTGTCTTCTTTACTCCTTTCTATCAGCTTTGAGCTGTCTTCTTCGCTCCTTTCTATCAGCTTTGAGCTATCTTCTTCTCTCCTATCTATCAGCTTTGAGCTGTCCTCTTCTCTCCTTTCTATCAGCTTTGAGCTGTCTTCTTTACTCCTTTCTATCAGCTTTGAGCTGTCTTCTTCTATCCTTTCTATCAGCTTTGAGCTGTCTTCTTCTCTCCTATCTATCAGCTTTGAGCTGTCTTCCGCTCTCCTTTCTATCAGCTTTGAGATTTCTTCTTCTCTCCTATCTATCAGCTTTGAGCTGTCTTCTTCTCTCCTTTATGTCAGCTTTGAACTGTCTTCCTCTCTCCTTTCTGTCAGCTTTGAACTGTCTTCCTCTCTCCTTTCTTTCAGCTTTGAGCTGTCTTCTTCTCTCCTTTCTATCATATTTCAGCTGTCTTCTTCTCTCCTTTCTATCAGCTTTGAGCTGTCTTCTTCTCTCCTTTCTATCAGCTTTGAGCTGTCTTCTTCTCTCCTTTCTATCAGCTTTGAGCTGTCTTCTTCTCTCCTTTCTATCAGCTTTGAGATGTCTTCTTCTCTCCTATCTATCAGCTTTGAGCTGTCTTCTCTCCTTTCTATCTGCTTTGAGCTGTCTTCTTCTCTCCTATCTATCAGCTTTGAGCTGTCTTCTCTCCTTTCTATCAGCTTTGAGCTGTCTTCTTCGCTCCTTTCTATCAGCTTTGAGCTGTCTTCTTCGCTCCTTTCTATCAGCTTTGAGCTGTCTTTTTCTCTCCTTTCTATCAGCTTTGAGCTCTCTGTATGTCTGTTGTTGGTTGCAGAGTTCATCGTGAGATGGAAGTTAGAGAGGTGAGTAGAATGGAAGGAGAAGGAACCCTATTCCCTAAATAGTACACTACTTTAGACCAGAGCCCTATTGAACCCTATTCCCTATATAGTGCACTACTTCTGACCAGAGACCTATGCTATTTGGGACCTACACCACTGTAAACTGATTACACAGAGGGCAGTGTGAATTGTGAAGGTGTAAGCCGAAACCCTTTTTTTTGTAAATTCTTTCCAATGTTAAGTAATTATCTTTTTGTTTTCTCATGATTTGGTTGGGTCTAATTGTGTTGCTGTCCTGGGGCTCTGTGGGGTGTGTTTGTGTTTGTGAACAGAGCCCCAGGACCAGCTTGCTTAGGGGACTCTTCTCCAGGTTCATCTCTCTGTAGGTGATGGCTTTGTTATGGAAGGTTTGGGAATCGCTTCCTTTTAGGTGGTTGTAAAATTTAACGTCTCTTTTCTGGATTTTGATAATTAGTGGGTATCGGCCTAATTCTGCTCTGCATGCATTATTTGGTGTTCTACGTTGTACACGGAGGATATTTTTGCAGAATTCTGCATGCAGAGTCTCAATTTGGTGTTTGTCCCATTTTGTGAAATCTTGGTTGGTGAGCGGACCCCAAACCTCACAACCATAAAGGGCAATGGGCTCTATGACTGATTCAAGTATGTTTAGCCAGATCCTAATTGGTATGTCAAAATTTATGTTCCTTTTGATGGCATAGAATGCCCTTCTTGCCTTGTCTCTCAGAACGTTCACTTGTGGAAGTTACCTGTGGTGCTGATGTTTAGGCCGAGGTATGTATAGTTTTTTGTGTGCTCTAGGGCAACGGTGTCTAGATGGAATTTGTGGTCCTGGCGACTGGACCTTTTTTGGAACACCATTATTTTGGTCTTACTGAGATTTACTGTCAGGGCCCAGGTCTGACAGAATCTGTGCAGAAGATCTAGGTGCTGCTGTAGGCCCCCCTTGGTTGGTGACAGAAGCACCAGATCATCAGCAAACAGTAGACATTTGACTTCGGATTCTAGTAGGGTGAGACCGGGTGCTGCAGACTGTTCTAGTGCCCGCGCCAATTCGTTGATATATATGTTGAAGAGGGTGGGGCTTAAGCTGCATCCCTGTCTCACCCCACGACCCTGTGTGAAGAAATGTGTGTGTTTTTTGCCAATTTTAACCGCACACTTGTTGTTTGTGTACATGGATTGGTACATGGTCTCTTTCTCTGTCTCTCTGTCTCTCTTTCTCTCTCTCTCTCTGTCTGTCTCTATCTCTCTCTCTGTCTCTCCCCCAAGCGTTCTCTCTCTGTCTCTCTCTCTCTCTGTCTCTCTCTGTCTCTCCCCCAAGCGCTCTCTCTCTATGTCTCTCTCTGTGTCTCTCTCTCTCTCTGTCTCTTTCTCTGTCTCTCTGTCTCTCTCTCTGTCTCTCTGTCTCTCTTTCTCTCTCTCTCTCTCTCTCTCTCTCTCTGTCTCTATCTCTCTCTCTGTCTCTCCCCCAAGCGTTCTCTCTCTGTCTCTCTCTCTCTCTGTCTCTCTCTGTCTCTCCCCCAAGCGCTCTCTCTCTATGTCTCTCTCTCTATCTCTCTCTCTCTGTCTCTCTCTCTCTCTATGTCTCTCTCTCTGTCTCTCTCTCTCTCTCTGTCTCTTTCTCTGTCTCTCTGTCTCTCTCTCTGTCTCTCTCTCTGTCTCTCTGTCTCTCTGTCTCTCTTTCTCTCTCTCTCTCTCTCTCTCTCTGTCTCTCTCTGTCTCTCTCTCTCTCTCTGTCTCTCCCCCAAGCGTTCTCTCTCTGTCTCTCTCTCTCTCTCTGTCTCTCTAACATGCTCAAATCCCCAACTACAATACTGGCTCTCTATCTCTGTAACACACACAGACAAACACACACAACAACAACAGTGTGCTTCTGATTGATACATGCTTTATTGTGATGCTCTTTCATGGCTGGATAATCTGTAGCCAGCAACACACACACACACACACACACACACACACACACACACACACACACACACACACACACACACACACACACACACACACACACACACACACACACACACACACACATACACACACACACACACACACTGACATAGTGTGCACAGGTACACACACAACAACAATCCCCTATTTTCTAGCAGAGTGTCATTTCTGAAGACACTAAAGATATAAAACACATGAGAACGAGTGACAGTTGAAAGCAGCTCTGAGGTCGCTAACTGAGGAACGCTTGGCACACACACACACACGTTAAGGCACATGAAAGGAAAGGTTTTTTTGCAGAAATTGAGAGACTTCTCTGGGACGCAATTGGGTTTCAAATAAAGCAATCCTTGTCATCATCTCTGATGCTGGGAGAGGAGCCGAGACAGAGAGGAACTCAACTGTCTTAATCTGTCATTCTCTCTGATGCTGGGAGAGGAGCCGAGACAGAGAGGAACTCATCTGTCTTAATCTGTCATCCTCTCTGATGCTGGGAGAGGAGCCGAGACAGAGAGGGACTCAACTGTCTTAATCTGTCATCCTCTCTGATGCTGGGAGAGGAGCCGAGACAGAGAGGGACTCAACTGTCTTAATCTGTCATCCTCTCTGATGCTGGGAGAGGAGCCGAGACAGAGAGGACCTCAACTGTCTTAATCTGTCATTCTCTCTGATGCTGGGAGAGGAGCCGAGACAGAGAGGACTCACCTGTCTTAATCTGTCATCCTCTCTGATGCTGGGAGAGGAGCCGAGACAGAGAGGGACTCAACTGTCTTAATCTGTCATCCTCTCTGATGCTGGGAGAGGAGCCGAGACAGAGAGGAACTCAACTGTCTTAATCTGTCATCCTTTCTGATGCTGGGAGAGGAGCCGAGACAGAGAGGGACTCAACTGTCTTAATCTGTCATCCTCTCTGATGCTGGGAGAGGAGCCGAGACAGAGAGGGACTCAACTGTCTTAATCTGTCATCCTCTCTGATGCTGGGAGAGGAGCCGAGACAGAGAGGAACTCAACTGTCTTAATCTGTCATCCTCTCTGATGCTGGGAGAGGAGCCGAGACAGAGAGGAACTCAACTGTCTTAATCTGTCATCCTCTCTGATGCTGGGAGAGGAGCCGAGACAGAGAGGAACTCAACTGTCTTAATCTGTCATCATCTCTGATGCTGGGAGAGGAACTCAACTGTCTTAATCTGTCATCCTCTCTGATGCTGGGAGAGGAGCCGGACAGAGAGGAACTCATCTGTTTTAATCTGTTAGACGTCATGTAGGAACAGACTCACAACTGGTACATTGTGGAACAGACTCAGTGTCAGACTGGTACATGGTGGATCAGACTCAGTGTCAGACTGATCCAGGGTGGAACAGACTCAGTGTCAGACTGGTACATGGTGTAACAGATTCAGTGTCAGACTGGTACATGGTGGAACAGATTCAGTGTCAGACTGGTACAGGGTGGAACAGACTCAGTGTCAGACTGGTACATGGTGGAACAGATTCAGTGTCAGACTGGTACACTGTGGAACAGACTCAGTGTCAGACTGGTACATGGTGGAACAGATTCAGTGTCAGACTGGTACAGGGTGGAACAGACTCAGTGTCAGACTGATCCAGGTTGGAACAGACTGGTACAGGGTGGAACGGACTCAGTGTCAGACTGGTACAGGGTGGAACAGACTCAGTGTCAGACTGGTACAGGGTGGAACAAACTGGTACATGGTGGAACAGACTCAGTGTCAGACTGATCCAGGGTGGAACAGACTCAGTGTCAGACTGGTACAGGGTGGAACAGACTCAGTGTCAGACTGGTACAGGGTGGAACAGACTGGTACATGGTGGAACAGATTCAGTGTCAGACTGGTACAGGGTGGAACAGACTCAGTGTCAGACTGGTACAGGGTGGAACAGACTCAGTGACAGACTGATCCAGGGTGGAACAGACTCAGTGTCAGACTGGTACAGGGTGGAACAGACTCAGTGTCAGACTGGTACATGGTGGAACAGACTCAGTGTCAGACTGATCCAGGGTGGAACAGACTGGTACATGGTGGAACAGACTCAGTGTCAGACTGGTACAGGGTGGAACAGACTCAGTGTCAGACTGATCCAGGGTGGAACAGACTCAGTGTCAGACTGGTACAGGGTGGAACAGACTCTGTGTCAGACTGGTACATGGTGGAACAGACTCAGTGTCAGACTGGTACAGGGTGGAACAGACTCAGTGTCAGACTGGTACATGGTGGAACAGACTCAGTGTCAGACTGATCCAGGGTGGAACAGACTCAGTGTCAGACTGGTACAGGGTGGAACAGACTCAGTGTCAGACTGGTACAGGGTGGAACAGACTCAGTGTCAGACTGATACAGGGTGGAACAGACTCAGTGTCAGACTGGTACAGGGTGGAACAGACTCAGTGTCAGACTGGTACATGGTGGAACAGACTGGTACATGGTGGAACAGACTCAGTGTCAGACTGTTACAGGATGGAACAGACTCAGTGTCAGACTGGTACATGGTGGAACAGACTCAGTGTCAGACTGTTACAGGGTGGAACAGACTCAGTGTCAGACTGGTACATGGTGGAACAGACTCAGTGTCAGACTGATCCAGGGTGGAACAGACTGGTACATGGTGGAACAGATTCAGTGTAAGACTGATCCAGGGTGGAACAGACTCAGTGTCAGACTGGTACAGGGTGGAACAGACTCGGTGTCAGACTGGTACAGGGTGGAACAGACTCAGTGTCAGACTGGTACAGGGTGGAACAGACTGGTACAGGGTGGAACAGACTCAGTGTCAGATTGATACAGGGTGGAACAGACTCAGTGTCAGACTGGTACATGGTGGAACAGACTCAGTGTCAGACCGGTACAGGGTGGAACAGACTCAGTGTCAGACTGGTACATGGTGGAACAGACTCAGTGTCAGACTGGTACAGGGTGGAACAGACTGATCCAGGGTGGAACAGACTCAGTGTCAGACTGGTACATGGTGGAACAGACTCAGTGTCAGACTGGTACAGGTTGGAACATACTCAGTGTCAGACTGGTACATGGTGGAACAGACTGGTACAGGGTGGAACAGACTCAGTGTCAGACTGGTACATGGTTTAACAGACTGGTACAGGGTGGAACAGACTCAGTGTCAGACTGGTACATGGTGGAACAGACTCAGTGTCAGACTGGTACATGGTGGAACAGACTGGTACAGGGTGGAACAGACTCAGTGTCAGACTGGTACATGGTGGAACAGACTCAGTGTCAGACTGGTACAGGGTGGAACAGACTGGTACATGGTGGAACAGACTCAGTGTCAGACTGGTACATGGTGGAACAGACTCAGTGTCAGACCGGTACATGGTTGAACAGAATCAGTGTCAGACTGGTACATGGTGGAACAGACTCAGTGTCAGACTGATCCAGGGTGGAACAGACTGGTACAGGGTGGAACAGACTCAGTGTCAGACTGGTACAGGGTGGAACAGACTCAGTGTCAGACTGGTACATGGTGGAACAGACTGGTACAGGGTGGAACAGACTCAGTGTCAGACTGGTACATGGTGGAACAGACTCAGTGTCAGACTGGTACAGGGTGGAACAGACTGGTACATGGTGGAACAGACTCAGTGTCAGACTGGTACATGGTGGAACAGACTCAGTGTCAGACCGGTACATGGTTGAACAGAATCAGTGTCAGACTGGTACATGGTGGAACAGACTCAGTGTCAGACTGATCCAGGGTGGAACAGACTGGTACAGGGTGGAACAGACTCAGTGTCAGACTGGTACAGGGTGGAACAGACTCAGTGTCAGACTGGTACAGGGTGGAACAGACTCAGTGTCAGACTGGTACAGGGTGGAACAGACTCAGTGTCAGACTGGTACAGGGTGGAACAGACTCAGTGTCAGACTGCCAGTAGAATGAAGACTACGAAGTAGAGTGCTTGACAGCTGACATATAAAGTGATAGGATCTGTAGAGCTTGTGATAAGGACGCCTCACCAGACCATAAAACCACTTTGAAGGCCTTCATCTGAAGACATCACATCGTCTAGATAACAGATGTGAGAACGACACAGGGTGGGAGAGAGGAAGAGCAGGAGGGACAACTCAGCTTTAAAGACATCACATCGTCTAGCTAACAGATGTGAGAACGACACAGGGTGGGAAAGAGGAAGAGAAGGAGGGACAACTCAGCTTTAAAGACATCACATCGTCTAGCTAACAGATGTGAGAACGACACAGGGTGGGAAAGAGGAAGAGCAGGAGGGACAACTCAGCTTTAAAGACATCACATCGTCTAGCTAACAGATGTGAGAACGGCACAGGGTGGGAAAGAGGAAGAGAAGGAGGGACAACTCAGCTTTAAAGACATACTGATACAAACGTGTCCCCGTCATTGTAACACAACCACTGTGATTGACTCTTCCCCTCTTCCCCACTGTTTACAGATACACTTCCTGACACTTCCACGTGTCGCTCAAACCAGGAAGTGAACATGGGCATGCCTAGGGAGTGACTGCTGTGGCACTATGGATCCTAGAGGGTTACAAGGCAAGATATTCAGCCATACAGGACTAGACTAAAATCTAGTTTAATGATAGTGTATTAACAGACAATTCTATAATCTAGTTTAATGATAGTGTACTAATAGACAATAATATAATCTAGTTTAATGATAGTGTACTAATAGACAATACTATAATCTAGTTTAATTAAAGTGTACAAATAGACAATACTATAATCTAGTTTAATGATAGTGTACTAACAGACAATACTATAATCTAGTTTAATGATAGTGTACTAACAGACAATACTATAATCTAGTTTAATGATAGTGTACTAATAGACAATAATATAATCTAGTTTAATGATAGTGTACTAATAGACAATACTATAATCTAGTTTAATTAAAGTGTACAAATAGACAATACTATAATCTAGTTTAATGATAGTGTACTAATAGACAATACTATAATCTAGTTTAATGATAGTGTACTAATAGACAATACTATAATCTAGTTTAATGATAGTGTACTAATAGACAATACTATAATCTAGTTTAATGATAGTGTACTAATAGACAATAATATAATCTAGTTTAACGATAGTGTACTAATAGACAATACTATAATCTAGTTTAATTAAAGTGTACAAATAGACAATACTATAATCTAGTTTAATGATAGTGTACTAATAGACAATACTATAATCTAGTTTAATGATAGTGTACTAATAGACAATACTATAATCTAGTTTAATGATAGTGTACTAATAGACAATACTATAATCTAGTTTAATGATAGTGTACTAAAAGACAATACTATAATCTAGTTTAATGATAGTGTATTAACAGACAATACTATAATCTAGTTTAATTAAAGTGTACTAATAGACAATACTATAATCTAGTTTAATGATAGTGTACTAATAGACAATACTATAATCTAGTTTAATGATAGTGTATTAACAGATAATACTATAATCTCGTTTAAGGATAGTGTACTAATAGAAAACACTATAATCATGAAATCAAAATCAAATCATATTTATTTATAAAGCCCTTCTTACATCAGCTGATATCTCAAAGTGTTGTACAGAAACCCAGCATAAAACCCCAAACAGCAAGCAATGCAGGTGTAGAAGCACGGTGGCTAGGAAAAACTCCCTAGAAAGACCAAAACCTAGGAAGAAACCTAGAGAGGAACCAGGCTATGAGGGGTGGCCAGTCCTCTTCTGGCTGTGCCGGGTGGAGATTAGAACAGAACATGGCCAAGATGTTCAAATGTTCATAGATGACCAGCAGGGTCAAATAATAATAATCACAGTGGTTGTCGAGGGTGCAACAGGTCAGCACCTCAGGAGTAAATGTCAGTTGGCTTTTCATAGCCGATCATTCAGAGTATCTCTACCGCTCCTGCTGTCTCTAGAGAGTTGAAAACAGCAGGTCTGTGACAGGTAGCACGTCCGGTGAACAGGTCAGGGTTCCATAGCCGCAGGCAGAACAGTTGAAACTGGAGCAGCAGCACGGCCAGGTGGACTGGGGACAGCAAGGAGTCATCATGCCAGGTAGTCCTGAGGCATGGTCCTAGGGCTCACGTCCTCCGAGAGAGAGAAAGAACGAGAGAAAGAGAGAATTAGAGAGAGCATACTTAAATTCACACAGGACAGCGGATAAGACAGGACAAATACTCCAGATATAACATACTGACCCTAGCCCTCCGACACATAAACTACTACAGCTGAAATACTGGAGGCTGAGAGAGGAGGGGTCAGGAGACACTGTGGCCCCATCCGATGATTCTCCCGGACAGGCTCAAACAGGAAGGATATAACCCCACCCACTTTGCCAAAGCACAGCCCCCACACCACTAGAGGGATATCCTCAACCACCAATTTACCATCCTGAGACAAGGCCGAGTATAGCCCAAAAAGATCTCCGCCACGGCTAAACCCAAAGGGGGGGCGCCAACCAAGACAGGAAGATCACGTCAGCGACTCAACCCACTCAAATCTAGTTTAATTGATAGTGTATTAACAGAAAACACAATAATCTAGTTTAATTTATAGTGTATTAACAGAAAACACAATAATCTAGTTTAATTGATAGTTAACAGAAAACACAATAATCTAGTTTAATTGATAGTGTACTAAAAGAAAGCGTTTCCAAGCACTAACATGTGGTTCCAATGGAGCGGTGGTAAATCAGAGTTTCATAGTCTTCCTCTCCTCCTTTACCAACCGTCCTCCTTTACGCACCGTCCTCTACTCTAACCCTAACAAACGGTCCGGTACACTAACTTCAGCTTTCAAACGGCCTTACCCTGGAGTTAGTCCTGTCTTCAAACGGCCTGACCCTGGAGTTAGTCCTGTCTTCAAACGGCCCTACGCTGGAGTTAGTCCTGTCTTCAAACGGCCTTACCCTGGAGTTAGTCTTGTCTTCAAACGACCCTACCCTGGAGTTAGTCCTGTCTTCAAACGGCCCTACCCTGGAGTTAGTCCTGTCTTCAAACGGCCTGACCCTGGAGTTAGTCCTGTCTTCAAACGGCCTGACGCTGGAGTTAGTCCTGTCTTCAAACGGCCTTACGCTGGAGTTAGTCCTGTCTTCAAACGGCCTGACGCTGGAGTTAGTCCTGTCTTCAAACGGCCCTACGCTGGAGTTAGTCCTGTCTTCAAACGGCCCTACGCTGGAGTTAGTCCTGTCTTCAAACGGCCTTACCCTGGAGTTAGTCTTGTCTTCAAACGACCCTACGCTGGAGTTAGTCCTGTCTTCAAACGGCCTAACCCTGGAGTTAGTCCTGTCTTCAAACGGCCTTACCCTGGAGTTAGTCCTGTCTTCAAACGGCCTTACCCTGGAGTTAGTCCTGTCTTCAAACGGCCCTACGCTGGAGTTAGTCCTGTCTTCAAACGGCCTTACCCTGGAGTTAGTCTTGTCTTCAAACGACCCTACCCTGGAGTTAGTCCTGTCTTCAAACGGCCCTACCCTGGAGTTAGTCCTGTCTTCAAACGGCCTGACCCTGGAGTTAGTCCTGTCTTCAAACAGCCTGACGCTGGACTTAGTCCTGTCTTCAAACGGCCTTACCCTGGAGTTAGTCTTGTCTTCAAACGACCCTACGCTGGAGTTAGTCCTGTCTTCAAACGGCCTAACCCTGGAGTTAGTCCTGTCTTCAAACGGCCTTACCCTGGAGTTAGTCCTGTCTTCAAACGGCCTTACCCTGGAGTTAGTCCTGTCTTCAAACGGCCCTACGCTGGAGTTAGTCCTGTCTTCAAACGGCCTTACCCTGGAGTTAGTCTTGTCTTCAAACGACCCTACCCTGGAGTTAGTCCTGTCTTCAAACGTCCTAACCCTGGAGTTAGTCCTGTCTTCAAACGGCCTAACCCTGGAGTTAGTCCTGTCTTCAAACGGCCTTACCCTGGAGTTAGTCCTGTCTTCAAACGGCCTGACGCTGGAGTTAGTCCTGTCTTCAAACGGCCTTACCCTGGAGTTAGTCTTGTCTTCAAACGACCCTACCCTGGAGTTAGTCCTGTCTTCAAACGGCCCTACCCTGGAGTTAGTCCTGTCTTCAAACGGCCTGACCCTGGAGTTAGTCCTGTCTTCAAACAGCCTGACGCTGGACTTAGTCCTGTCTTCAAACGGCCTTACCCTGGAGTTAGTCTTGTCTTCAAACGGCCTGACGCTGGAGTTAGTCCTGTCTTCAAACGGCCTGACCCTGGAGTTAGTCCTGTCTTCAAACGGCCTGACGCTGGAGTTAGTCCTGTCTTCAAACGGCCTAACCCTGGAGTTAGTCCTGTCTTCAAACGGCCTTACCCTGGAGTTAGTCCTGTCTTCAAACGGCCTGACGCTGGAGTTAGTCCTGTCTTCAAACGGCCTGACCCTGGAGTTAGTCCTGTCTTCAAACGGCCTAACCCTGGAGTTAGTCCTGTCTTCAAACGGCCTGACGCTGGAGTTAGTCCTGTCTTCAAACGTCCTTACCCTGGAGTTAGTCCTGTCTTCAAACGGCCTGACCCTGGAGTTAGTCCTGTCTTCAAACGGCCTGACGCTGGAGTTAGTCCTGTCTTCAAACGGCCTGACGGTGGAGTTAGTCCTGTCTTCAAACGGCCTAACCCTGGAGTTAGTCCTGTCTTCAAACGGCCTGACCCTGGAGTTAGTCCTGTCTTCAAACAGCCTGACGCTGGACTTAGTCCTGTCTTCAAACGGCCTTACCCTGGAGTTAGTCTTGTCTTCAAACGGCCTGACGCTGGAATTAGTCCTGTCTTCAAACGGCCTGACCCTGGAGTTAGTCCTGTCTTCAAACGGCCTGACGCTGGAGTTAGTCCTGTCTTCAAACGGCCTAACCCTGGAGTTAGTCCTGTCTTCAAACGGCCTTACCCTGGAGTTAGTCCTGTCTTCAAACGGCCTGACGCTGGAGTTAGTCCTGTCTTCAAACGGCCTGACCCTGGAGTTAGTCCTGTCTTCAAACGGCCTAACCCTGGAGTTAGTCCTGTCTTCAAACGGCCTGACGCTGGAGTTAGTCCTGTCTTCAAACGTCCTTACCCTGGAGTTAGTCCTGTCTTCAAACGGCCTGACCCTGGAGTTAGTCCTGTCTTCAAACGGCCTGACGCTGGAGTTAGTCCTGTCTTCAAACGGCCTGACGGTGGAGTTAGTCCTGTCTTCAAACGGCCTAACCCTGGAGTTAGTCCTGTCTTCAAACGGCCTGACGCTGGAGTTAGTCCTGTCTTCAAACGGCCTTACCCTGGAGTTAGTCCTGTCTTCAAACGGCCTTACCCTGGAGTTAGTCCTGTCTTCAAACGTCCTAACCCTGGAGTTAGTCCTGTCTTCAAACGGCCTGACGCTGGAGTTAGTCCTGTCTTCAAACAGCCTAACGCTGGAGTTAGTCCTGTCTTCAAACGGCCTAACCCTGGAGTTAGTCCTGTCTTCAAACGGCCTAACCCTGGAGTTAGTCCTGTCTTCAAACGGCCTAACCCTGGAGTTAGTCCTGTCTTCAAACGGCCTGACGCTGGAGTTAGTCCTGTCTTCAAACGGCCTTACCCTGGAGTTAGTCCTGTCTTCAAACGGCCTTACCCTGGAGTTAGTCCTGTCTTCAAACGTCCTAACCCTGGAGTTAGTCCTGTCTTCAAACGGCCTTACCCTGGAGTTAGTCCTGTCTTCAAACGGCCTTACCCTGGAGTTAGTCCTGTCTTCAAACGGCCCTACGCTGGAGTTAGTCCTGTCTTCAAACGGCCTAACGTTGGAGTTAGTCCTGTCTTCAAACAGCCCTACCCTGGATTTAGTCCTGTCTTCAAACGGCCCTACCCTGGAGTTAGTCCTGTCTTCAAACGGCCTGACCCTGGAGTTAGTCCTGTCTTCAAACGGCCTGACGCTGGAGTTAGTCCTGTCTTCAAACGGCCTTACGCTGGAGTTAGTCCTGTCTTCAAACGGCCTGACGCTGGAGTTAGTCCTGTCTTCAAACGGCCCTACGCTGGAGTTAGTCCTGTCTTCAAACGGCCCTACGCTGGAGTTAGTCCTGTCTTCAAACGGCCTTACCCTGGAGTTAGTCTTGTCTTCAAACGACCCTACGCTGGAGTTAGTCCTGTCTTCAAACGGCCTAACCCTGGAGTTAGTCCTGTCTTCAAACGGCCTTACCCTGGAGTTAGTCCTGTCTTCAAACGGCCTTACCCTGGAGTTAGTCCTGTCTTCAAACGGCCCTACGCTGGAGTTAGTCCTGTCTTCAAACGGCCTTACCCTGGAGTTAGTCTTGTCTTCAAACGACCCTACCCTGGAGTTAGTCCTGTCTTCAAACGGCCCTACCCTGGAGTTAGTCCTGTCTTCAAACGGCCTGACCCTGGAGTTAGTCCTGTCTTCAAACAGCCTGACGCTGGACTTAGTCCTGTCTTCAAACGGCCTTACCCTGGAGTTAGTCTTGTCTTCAAACGACCCTACGCTGGAGTTAGTCCTGTCTTCAAACGGCCTAACCCTGGAGTTAGTCCTGTCTTCAAACGGCCTTACCCTGGAGTTAGTCCTGTCTTCAAACGGCCTTACCCTGGAGTTAGTCCTGTCTTCAAACGGCCCTACGCTGGAGTTAGTCCTGTCTTCAAACGGCCTTACCCTGGAGTTAGTCTTGTCTTCAAACGACCCTACCCTGGAGTTAGTCCTGTCTTCAAACGTCCTAACCCTGGAGTTAGTCCTGTCTTCAAACGGCCTAACCCTGGAGTTAGTCCTGTCTTCAAACGGCCTTACCCTGGAGTTAGTCCTGTCTTCAAACGGCCTGACGCTGGAGTTAGTCCTGTCTTCAAACGGCCTGACCCTGGAGTTAGTCCTGTCTTCAAACGGCCTAACCCTGGAGTTAGTCCTAGCTTCAAACGGCCTGACGCTGGAGTTAGTCCTGTCTTCAAACGGCCTGACCCTGGAGTTAGTCCTGTCTTCAAACGGCCTGACGCTGGAGTTAGTCCTGTCTTCAAACGGCCTAACCCTGGAGTTAGTCCTGTCTTCAAACGGCCTTACCCTGGAGTTAGTCCTGTCTTCAAACGGCCTGACGCTGGAGTTAGTCCTGTCTTCAAACGGCCTGACCCTGGAGTTAGTCCTGTCTTCAAACGGCCTAACCCTGGAGTTAGTCCTGTCTTCAAACGGCCTGACGCTGGAGTTAGTCCTGTCTTCAAACGTCCTTACCCTGGAGTTAGTCCTGTCTTCAAACGGCCTGACCCTGGAGTTAGTCCTGTCTTCAAACGGCCTGACGCTGGAGTTAGTCCTGTCTTCAAACGGCCTGACGGTGGAGTTAGTCCTGTCTTCAAACGGCCTAACCCTGGAGTTAGTCCTGTCTTCAAACGGCCTGACGCTGGAGTTAGTCCTGTCTTCAAACGGCCTTACCCTGGAGTTAGTCCTGTCTTCAAACGGCCTTACCCTGGAGTTAGTCCTGTCTTCAAACGTACTAACCCTGGAGTTAGTCCTGTCTTCAAACGGCCTGACGCTGGAGTTAGTCCTGTCTTCAAACAGCCTAACGCTGGAGTTAGTCCTGTCTTCAAACGGCCTAACCCTGGAGTTAGTCCTGTCTTCAAACGGCCTAACCCTGGAGTTAGTCCTGTCTTCAAACGGCCTAACCCTGGAGTTAGTCCTGTCTTCAAACGGCCTGACGCTGGAGTTAGTCCTGTCTTCAAACGGCCTTACCCTGGAGTTAGTCCTGTCTTCAAACGGCCTTACCCTGGAGTTAGTCCTGTCTTCAAACGTCCTAACCCTGGAGTTAGTCCTGTCTTCAAACGGCCTTACCCTGGAGTTAGTCCTGTCTTCAAACGGCCTTACCCTGGAGTTAGTCCTGTCTTCAAACGGCCCTACGCTGGAGTTAGTCCTGTCTTCAAACGGCCTTACCCTGGAGTTAGTCTTGTCTTCAAACGACCCTACCCTGGAGTTAGTCCTGTCTTCAAACGGCCCTACCCTGGAGTTAGTCCTGTCTTCAAACGGCCTGACCCTGGAGTTAGTCCTGTCTTCAAACAGCCTGACGCTGGACTTAGTCCTGTCTTCAAACGGCCTTACCCTGGAGTTAGTCTTGTCTTCAAACGACCCTACGCTGGAGTTAGTCCTGTCTTCAAACGGCCTAACCCTGGAGTTAGTCCTGTCTTCAAACGGCCTTACCCTGGAGTTAGTCCTGTCTTCAAACGGCCTGACCCTGGAGTTAGTCCTGTCTTCAAACGGCCCTACGCTGGAGTTAGTCCTGTCTTCAAACGGCCTTACCCTGGAGTTAGTCTTGTCTTCAAACGACCCTACCCTGGAGTTAGTCCTGTCTTCAAACGGCCCTACCCTGGAGTTAGTCCTGTCTTCAAACGGCCTGACCCTGGAGTTAGTCCTGTCTTCAAACAGCCTGACGCTGGACTTAGTCCTGTCTTCAAACGGCCTAACCCTGGAGTTAGTCCTGTCTTCAAACGGCCTGACGTTGGAGTTAGTCCTGTCTTCAAACGGCCTGACCCTGGAGTTAGTCCTGTCTTCAAACGGCCTGACGCTGGAGTTAGTCCTGTCTTCAAACAGCCTTACCCTGGAGTTAGTCCTGTCTTCAAACGGCCTGACGCTGGAGTTAGTCCTGTCTTCAAACGGCCTTACCCTGGAGTTAGTCCTGTCTTCAAACGGCCTGACGCTGGAGTTAGTCCTGTCTTCAAACGGCCTGACGCTGGAGTTAGTCCTGTCTTCAAACGGCCTGACGCTGGAGTTAGTCCTGTCTTCAAACGGCCTGACGCTGGAGTTAGTCCTGTCTTCAAACGGCCTTACCCTGGAGTTAGTCCTGTCTTCAAACGGCCTGACGGTGGAGTTAGTCCTGTCTTCAAACGGCCTGACGCTGGAGTTAGTCCTGTCTTCAAACGACCTTACCCTGGAGTTAGTCCTGTCTTCAAACGGCCTGACGCTGGAGTTAGTCCTGTCTTCAAACGGCCTGACGCTGGAGTTAGTCCTGTCTTCAAACGGCCTTACCCTGGAGTTAGTCTTGTCTTCAAACGACCCTACCCTGGAGTTAGTCCTGTCTTCAAACGGCCCTACCCTGGAGTTAGTCCTGTCTTCAAACGGCCTGACCCTGGAGTTAGTCCTGTCTTCAAACAGCCTGACGCTGGACTTAGTCCTGTCTTCAAACGGCCTTACCCTGGAGTTAGTCTTGTCTTCAAACGGCCTGACGCTGGAGTTAGTCCTGTCTTCAAACGGCCTGACCCTGGAGTTAGTCCTGTCTTCAAACGGCCTGACGCTGGAGTTAGTCCTGTCTTCAAACGGCCTAACCCTGGAGTTAGTCCTGTCTTCAAACGGCCTTACCCTGGAGTTAGTCCTGTCTTCAAACGGCCTGACGCTGGAGTTAGTCCTGTCTTCAAACGGCCTGACCCTGGAGTTAGTCCTGTCTTCAAACGGCCTAACCCTGGAGTTAGTCCTGTCTTCAAACGGCCTGACGCTGGAGTTAGTCCTGTCTTCAAACGTCCTTACCCTGGAGTTAGTCCTGTCTTCAAACGGCCTGACCCTGGAGTTAGTCCTGTCTTCAAACGGCCTGACGCTGGAGTTAGTCCTGTCTTCAAACGGCCTGACGGTGGAGTTAGTCCTGTCTTCAAACGGCCTAACCCTGGAGTTAGTCCTGTCTTCAAACGGCCTGACCCTGGAGTTAGTCCTGTCTTCAAACAGCCTGACGCTGGACTTAGTCCTGTCTTCAAACGGCCTTACCCTGGAGTTAGTCTTGTCTTCAAACGGCCTGACGCTGGAATTAGTCCTGTCTTCAAACGGCCTGACCCTGGAGTTAGTCCTGTCTTCAAACGGCCTGACGCTGGAGTTAGTCCTGTCTTCAAACGGCCTAACCCTGGAGTTAGTCCTGTCTTCAAACGGCCTTACCCTGGAGTTAGTCCTGTCTTCAAACGGCCTGACGCTGGAGTTAGTCCTGTCTTCAAACGGCCTGACCCTGGAGTTAGTCCTGTCTTCAAACGGCCTAACCCTGGAGTTAGTCCTGTCTTCAAACGGCCTGACGCTGGAGTTAGTCCTGTCTTCAAACGTCCTTACCCTGGAGTTAGTCCTGTCTTCAAACGGCCTGACCCTGGAGTTAGTCCTGTCTTCAAACGGCCTGACGCTGGAGTTAGTCCTGTCTTCAAACGGCCTGACGGTGGAGTTAGTCCTGTCTTCAAACGGCCTAACCCTGGAGTTAGTCCTGTCTTCAAACGGCCTGACGCTGGAGTTAGTCCTGTCTTCAAACGGCCTTACCCTGGAGTTAGTCCTGTCTTCAAACGGCCTTACCCTGGAGTTAGTCCTGTCTTCAAACGTCCTAACCCTGGAGTTAGTCCTGTCTTCAAACGGCCTGACGCTGGAGTTAGTCCTGTCTTCAAACAGCCTAACGCTGGAGTTAGTCCTGTCTTCAAACGGCCTAACCCTGGAGTTAGTCCTGTCTTCAAACGGCCTAACCCTGGAGTTAGTCCTGTCTTCAAACGGCCTAACCCTGGAGTTAGTCCTGTCTTCAAACGGCCTGACGCTGGAGTTAGTCCTGTCTTCAAACGGCCTTACCCTGGAGTTAGTCCTGTCTTCAAACGGCCTTACCCTGGAGTTAGTCCTGTCTTCAAACGTCCTAACCCTGGAGTTAGTCCTGTCTTCAAACGGCCTTACCCTGGAGTTAGTCCTGTCTTCAAACGGCCTTACCCTGGAGTTAGTCCTGTCTTCAAACGGCCCTACGCTGGAGTTAGTCCTGTCTTCAAACGGCCTAACGTTGGAGTTAGTCCTGTCTTCAAACAGCCCTACCCTGGATTTAGTCCTGTCTTCAAACGGCCCTACCCTGGAGTTAGTCCTGTCTTCAAACGGCCTGACCCTGGAGTTAGTCCTGTCTTCAAACGGCCTGACGCTGGAGTTAGTCCTGTCTTCAAACGGCCTTACGCTGGAGTTAGTCCTGTCTTCAAACGGCCTGACGCTGGAGTTAGTCCTGTCTTCAAACGGCCCTACGCTGGAGTTAGTCCTGTCTTCAAACGGCCCTACGCTGGAGTTAGTCCTGTCTTCAAACGGCCTTACCCTGGAGTTAGTCTTGTCTTCAAACGACCCTACGCTGGAGTTAGTCCTGTCTTCAAACGGCCTAACCCTGGAGTTAGTCCTGTCTTCAAACGGCCTTACCCTGGAGTTAGTCCTGTCTTCAAACGGCCTTACCCTGGAGTTAGTCCTGTCTTCAAACGGCCCTACGCTGGAGTTAGTCCTGTCTTCAAACGGCCTTACCCTGGAGTTAGTCTTGTCTTCAAACGACCCTACCCTGGAGTTAGTCCTGTCTTCAAACGGCCCTACCCTGGAGTTAGTCCTGTCTTCAAACGGCCTGACCCTGGAGTTAGTCCTGTCTTCAAACAGCCTGACGCTGGACTTAGTCCTGTCTTCAAACGGCCTTACCCTGGAGTTAGTCTTGTCTTCAAACGACCCTACGCTGGAGTTAGTCCTGTCTTCAAACGGCCTAACCCTGGAGTTAGTCCTGTCTTCAAACGGCCTTACCCTGGAGTTAGTCCTGTCTTCAAACGGCCTTACCCTGGAGTTAGTCCTGTCTTCAAACGGCCCTA
This sequence comes from Salvelinus fontinalis, assembly GCF_029448725.1. Lineage (NCBI taxonomy): Eukaryota > Metazoa > Chordata > Actinopteri > Salmoniformes > Salmonidae > Salvelinus > Salvelinus fontinalis. The sequence continues at coordinate 23,975 of NW_026600504.1, forward strand.
CGCTGGAGTTAGTCCTGTCTTCAAACGGCCTTACCCTGGAGTTAGTCTTGTCTTCAAACGACCCTACCCTGGAGTTAGTCCTGTCTTCAAACGTCCTAACCCTGGAGTTAGTCCTGTCTTCAAACGGCCTAACCCTGGAGTTAGTCCTGTCTTCAAACGGCCTTACCCTGGAGTTAGTCCTGTCTTCAAACGGCCTGACGCTGGAGTTAGTCCTGTCTTCAAACGGCCTGACCCTGGAGTTAGTCCTGTCTTCAAACGGCCTAACCCTGGAGTTAGTCCTAGCTTCAAACGGCCTGACGCTGGAGTTAGTCCTGTCTTCAAACGGCCTGACCCTGGAGTTAGTCCTGTCTTCAAACGGCCTGACGCTGGAGTTAGTCCTGTCTTCAAACGGCCTAACCCTGGAGTTAGTCCTGTCTTCAAACGGCCTTACCCTGGAGTTAGTCCTGTCTTCAAACGGCCTGACGCTGGAGTTAGTCCTGTCTTCAAACGGCCTGACCCTGGAGTTAGTCCTGTCTTCAAACGGCCTAACCCTGGAGTTAGTCCTGTCTTCAAACGGCCTGACGCTGGAGTTAGTCCTGTCTTCAAACGTCCTTACCCTGGAGTTAGTCCTGTCTTCAAACGGCCTGACCCTGGAGTTAGTCCTGTCTTCAAACGGCCTGACGCTGGAGTTAGTCCTGTCTTCAAACGGCCTGACGGTGGAGTTAGTCCTGTCTTCAAACGGCCTAACCCTGGAGTTAGTCCTGTCTTCAAACGGCCTGACGCTGGAGTTAGTCCTGTCTTCAAACGGCCTTACCCTGGAGTTAGTCCTGTCTTCAAACGGCCTTACCCTGGAGTTAGTCCTGTCTTCAAACGGCCTTACCCTGGAGTTAGTCTTGTCTTCAAACGGCCTGACGCTGGAGTTAGTCCTGTCTTCAAACGGCCTGACCCTGGAGTTAGTCCTGTCTTCAAACGGCCTGACGCTGGAGTTAGTCCTGTCTTCAAACGGCCTAACCCTGGAGTTAGTCCTGTCTTCAAACGGCCTTACCCTGGAGTTAGTCCTGTCTTCAAACGGCCTGACGCTGGAGTTAGTCCTGTCTTCAAACGGCCTGACCCTGGAGTTAGTCCTGTCTTCAAACGGCCTAACCCTGGAGTTAGTCCTGTCTTCAAACGGCCTGACGCTGGAGTTAGTCCTGTCTTCAAACGTCCTTACCCTGGAGTTAGTCCTGTCTTCAAACGGCCTGACCCTGGAGTTAGTCCTGTCTTCAAACGGCCTGACGCTGGAGTTAGTCCTGTCTTCAAACGGCCTGACGGTGGAGTTAGTCCTGTCTTCAAACGGCCTAACCCTGGAGTTAGTCCTGTCTTCAAACGGCCTGACCCTGGAGTTAGTCCTGTCTTCAAACAGCCTGACGCTGGACTTAGTCCTGTCTTCAAACGGCCTTACCCTGGAGTTAGTCTTGTCTTCAAACGGCCTGACGCTGGAATTAGTCCTGTCTTCAAACGGCCTGACCCTGGAGTTAGTCCTGTCTTCAAACGGCCTGACGCTGGAGTTAGTCCTGTCTTCAAACGGCCTAACCCTGGAGTTAGTCCTGTCTTCAAACGGCCTTACCCTGGAGTTAGTCCTGTCTTCAAACGGCCTGACGCTGGAGTTAGTCCTGTCTTCAAACGGCCTGACCCTGGAGTTAGTCCTGTCTTCAAACGGCCTAACCCTGGAGTTAGTCCTGTCTTCAAACGGCCTGACGCTGGAGTTAGTCCTGTCTTCAAACGTCCTTACCCTGGAGTTAGTCCTGTCTTCAAACGGCCTGACCCTGGAGTTAGTCCTGTCTTCAAACGGCCTGACGCTGGAGTTAGTCCTGTCTTCAAACGGCCTGACGGTGGAGTTAGTCCTGTCTTCAAACGGCCTAACCCTGGAGTTAGTCCTGTCTTCAAACGGCCTGACGCTGGAGTTAGTCCTGTCTTCAAACGGCCTTACCCTGGAGTTAGTCCTGTCTTCAAACGGCCTTACCCTGGAGTTAGTCCTGTCTTCAAACGTCCTAACCCTGGAGTTAGTCCTGTCTTCAAACGGCCTGACGCTGGAGTTAGTCCTGTCTTCAAACAGCCTAACGCTGGAGTTAGTCCTGTCTTCAAACGGCCTAACCCTGGAGTTAGTCCTGTCTTCAAACGGCCTAACCCTGGAGTTAGTCCTGTCTTCAAACGGCCTAACCCTGGAGTTAGTCCTGTCTTCAAACGGCCTGACGCTGGAGTTAGTCCTGTCTTCAAACGGCCTTACCCTGGAGTTAGTCCTGTCTTCAAACGGCCTTACCCTGGAGTTAGTCCTGTCTTCAAACGTCCTAACCCTGGAGTTAGTCCTGTCTTCAAACGGCCTTACCCTGGAGTTAGTCCTGTCTTCAAACGGCCTTACCCTGGAGTTAGTCCTGTCTTCAAACGGCCCTACGCTGGAGTTAGTCCTGTCTTCAAACGGCCTAACGTTGGAGTTAGTCCTGTCTTCAAACAGCCCTACCCTGGATTTAGTCCTGTCTTCAAACGGCCCTACCCTGGAGTTAGTCCTGTCTTCAAACGGCCTAACGTTGGAGTTAGTCCTGTCTTCAAACGGCCTGACGCTGGAGTTAGTCCTGTCTTCAAACGGCCTTACGCTGGAGTTAGTCCTGTCTTCAAACGGCCTGACGCTGGAGTTAGTCCTGTCTTCAAACGGCCCTACGCTGGAGTTAGTCCTGTCTTCAAACGGCCCTACGCTGGAGTTAGTCCTGTCTTCAAACGGCCTTACCCTGGAGTTAGTCTTGTCTTCAAACGACCCTACGCTGGAGTTAGTCCTGTCTTCAAACGGCCTAACCCTGGAGTTAGTCCTGTCTTCAAACGGCCTTACCCTGGAGTTAGTCCTGTCTTCAAACGGCCTTACCCTGGAGTTAGTCCTGTCTTCAAACGGCCCTACGCTGGAGTTAGTCCTGTCTTCAAACGGCCTTACCCTGGAGTTAGTCTTGTCTTCAAACGACCCTACCCTGGAGTTAGTCCTGTCTTCAAACGGCCCTACCCTGGAGTTAGTCCTGTCTTCAAACGGCCTGACCCTGGAGTTAGTCCTGTCTTCAAACAGCCTGACGCTGGACTTAGTCCTGTCTTCAAACGGCCTTACCCTGGAGTTAGTCTTGTCTTCAAACGACCCTACGCTGGAGTTAGTCCTGTCTTCAAACGGCCTAACCCTGGAGTTAGTCCTGTCTTCAAACGGCCTTACCCTGGAGTTAGTCCTGTCTTCAAACGGCCTTACCCTGGAGTTAGTCCTGTCTTCAAACGGCCCTACGCTGGAGTTAGTCCTGTCTTCAAACGGCCTTACCCTGGAGTTAGTCTTGTCTTCAAACGACCCTACCCTGGAGTTAGTCCTGTCTTCAAACGTCCTAACCCTGGAGTTAGTCCTGTCTTCAAACGGCCTAACCCTGGAGTTAGTCCTGTCTTCAAACGGCCTTACCCTGGAGTTAGTCCTGTCTTCAAACGGCCTGACGCTGGAGTTAGTCCTGTCTTCAAACGGCCTGACCCTGGAGTTAGTCCTGTCTTCAAACGGCCTAACCCTGGAGTTAGTCCTAGCTTCAAACGGCCTGACGCTGGAGTTAGTCCTGTCTTCAAACGGCCTGACCCTGGAGTTAGTCCTGTCTTCAAACGGCCTGACGCTGGAGTTAGTCCTGTCTTCAAACGGCCTAACCCTGGAGTTAGTCCTGTCTTCAAACGGCCTTACCCTGGAGTTAGTCCTGTCTTCAAACGGCCTGACGCTGGAGTTAGTCCTGTCTTCAAACGGCCTGACCCTGGAGTTAGTCCTGTCTTCAAACGGCCTAACCCTGGAGTTAGTCCTGTCTTCAAACGGCCTGACGCTGGAGTTAGTCCTGTCTTCAAACGTCCTTACCCTGGAGTTAGTCCTGTCTTCAAACGGCCTGACCCTGGAGTTAGTCCTGTCTTCAAACGGCCTGACGCTGGAGTTAGTCCTGTCTTCAAACGGCCTGACGGTGGAGTTAGTCCTGTCTTCAAACGGCCTAACCCTGGAGTTAGTCCTGTCTTCAAACGGCCTGACGCTGGAGTTAGTCCTGTCTTCAAACGGCCTTACCCTGGAGTTAGTCCTGTCTTCAAACGGCCTTACCCTGGAGTTAGTCCTGTCTTCAAACGTACTAACCCTGGAGTTAGTCCTGTCTTCAAACGGCCTGACGCTGGAGTTAGTCCTGTCTTCAAACAGCCTAACGCTGGAGTTAGTCCTGTCTTCAAACGGCCTAACCCTGGAGTTAGTCCTGTCTTCAAACGGCCTAACCCTGGAGTTAGTCCTGTCTTCAAACGGCCTAACCCTGGAGTTAGTCCTGTCTTCAAACGGCCTGACGCTGGAGTTAGTCCTGTCTTCAAACGGCCTTACCCTGGAGTTAGTCCTGTCTTCAAACGGCCTTACCCTGGAGTTAGTCCTGTCTTCAAACGTCCTAACCCTGGAGTTAGTCCTGTCTTCAAACGGCCTTACCCTGGAGTTAGTCCTGTCTTCAAACGGCCTTACCCTGGAGTTAGTCCTGTCTTCAAACGGCCCTACGCTGGAGTTAGTCCTGTCTTCAAACGGCCTTACCCTGGAGTTAGTCTTGTCTTCAAACGACCCTACCCTGGAGTTAGTCCTGTCTTCAAACGGCCCTACCCTGGAGTTAGTCCTGTCTTCAAACGGCCTGACCCTGGAGTTAGTCCTGTCTTCAAACAGCCTGACGCTGGACTTAGTCCTGTCTTCAAACGGCCTTACCCTGGAGTTAGTCTTGTCTTCAAACGACCCTACGCTGGAGTTAGTCCTGTCTTCAAACGGCCTAACCCTGGAGTTAGTCCTGTCTTCAAACGGCCTTACCCTGGAGTTAGTCCTGTCTTCAAACGGCCTGACCCTGGAGTTAGTCCTGTCTTCAAACGGCCCTACGCTGGAGTTAGTCCTGTCTTCAAACGGCCTTACCCTGGAGTTAGTCTTGTCTTCAAACGACCCTACCCTGGAGTTAGTCCTGTCTTCAAACGGCCCTACCCTGGAGTTAGTCCTGTCTTCAAACGGCCTGACCCTGGAGTTAGTCCTGTCTTCAAACAGCCTGACGCTGGACTTAGTCCTGTCTTCAAACGGCCTAACCCTGGAGTTAGTCCTGTCTTCAAACGGCCTGACGTTGGAGTTAGTCCTGTCTTCAAACGGCCTGACCCTGGAGTTAGTCCTGTCTTCAAACGGCCTGACGCTGGAGTTAGTCCTGTCTTCAAACAGCCTTACCCTGGAGTTAGTCCTGTCTTCAAACGGCCTGACGCTGGAGTTAGTCCTGTCTTCAAACGGCCTTACCCTGGAGTTAGTCCTGTCTTCAAACGGCCTGACGCTGGAGTTAGTCCTGTCTTCAAACGGCCTGACGCTGGAGTTAGTCCTGTCTTCAAACGGCCTGACGCTGGAGTTAGTCCTGTCTTCAAACGGCCTGACGCTGGAGTTAGTCCTGTCTTCAAACGGCCTTACCCTGGAGTTAGTCCTGTCTTCAAACGGCCTGACGGTGGAGTTAGTCCTGTCTTCAAACGGCCTGACGCTGGAGTTAGTCCTGTCTTCAAACGACCTTACCCTGGAGTTAGTCCTGTCTTCAAACGGCCTGACGCTGGAGTTAGTCCTGTCTTCAAACGGCCTGACGCTGGAGTTAGTCCTGTCTTCAAACGGCCTAACGTTGGAGTTAGTCCTGTCTTCAAACGGCCTTACCCTGGAGTTAGTCCTGTCTTCAAAGGGCCTGACGCTGGAGTTAGTCCTGTCTTCAAACAGTCTAACCCTGGAGTTAGTCCTGTCTTCAAACGGCCTGACGCTGGAGTTAGTCCTGTCTTCAAACGGCCTGACGCTGGAGTTAGTCCTGTCTTCAAACGGCCTAACCCTGGAGTTAGTCCTGTCTTCAAACGGCCTGACGCTGGAGTTAGTCCTGTCTTCAAACGGCCTGACGCTGGAGTTAGTCCTGTCTTCAAACGGCCTGACGCTGGAGTTAGTCCTGTCTTCAAACGGCCTAACGTTGGAGTTAGTCCTGTCTTCAAACGGCCTTACCCTGGAGTTAGTCCTGTCTTCAAACGGCCTGACGCTGGAGTTAGTCCTGTCTTCAAACAGTCTAACCCTGGAGTTAGTCCTGTCTTCAAACGGCCTGACGCTGGAGTTAGTCCTGTCTTCAAACGGCCTGACGCTGGAGTTAGTCCTGTCTTCAAACGGCCTGACCCTGGAGTTAGTCCTGTCTTCAAACGGCCTGACGCTGGAGTTAGTCCTGTCTTCAAACGTCCTAACCCTGGAGTTAGTCCTGTCTTCAAACGGCCTGACGCTGGAGTTAGTCCTGTCTTCAAACGGCCTGACGCTGGAGTTAGTCCTGTCTTCAAACGGCCTTACCCTGGAGTTAGTCCTGTCTTCAAACGGCCTAACCCTGGAGTTAGTCCTGTCTTCAAACGTCCTAACCCTGGAGTTAGTCCTGTCTTCAAACGGCCTGACGCTGGAGTTAGTCCTGTCTTCAAACGGCCTAACCCTGGAGTTAGTCCTGTCTTCAAACGGCCTTACCCTGGAGTTAGTCCTGTCTTCAAACGGCCTGACGCTGGAGTTAGTCCTGTCTTCAAACGTCCTGACCCTGGAGTTAGTCCTGTCTTCAAACGGCCTAACGCTGGAGTTAGTCCTGTCTTCAAACGGCCTAACCCTGGAGTTAGTCCTGTCTTCAAACGGCCTAACCCTGGAGTTAGTCCTGTCTTCAAACGGCCTTACCCTGGAGTTAGTCCTGTCTTCAAACGGCCTGACCCTGGAGTTAGTCCTGTCTTCAAACGGCCTGACGCTGGAGTTAGTCCTGTCTTCAAACGGCCTGACGCTGGAGTTAGTCCTGTCTTCAAACGGCCTGACCCTGGAGTTAGTCCTGTCTTCAAACGGCCTTACCCTGGAGTTAGTCCTGTCTTCAAACGGCCTAACCCTGGAGTTAGTCCTGTCTTCAAACGTCCTAACCCTGGAGTTAGTCCTGTCTTCAAACGGCCTAACCCTGGAGTTAGTCCTGTCTTCAAACGTCCTAACCCTGGAGTTAGTCCTGTCTTCAAACGGCCTAACCCTGGAGTTAGTCCTGTCTTCAAACGGCCTTACCCTGGAGTTAGTCCTGTCTTCAAACGGCCTGACGCTGGAGTTAGTCCTGTCTTCAAACGGCCTGACCCTGGAGTTAGTCCTGTCTTCAAACGGTCTAACCCTGGAGTTAGTCCTGTCTTCAAACGGCCTGACGCTGGAGTTAGTCCTGTCTTCAAACGGCCTGACCCTGGAGTTAGTCCTGTCTTCAAACGGCCTGACGCTGGAGTTAGTCCTGTCTTCAAACGGCCTAACCCTGGAGTTAGTCCTGTCTTCAAACGGCCTTACCCTGGAGTTAGTCCTGTCTTCAAACGGCCTGACGCTGGAGTTAGTCCTGTCTTCAAACGGCCTGACCCTGGAGTTAGTCCTGTCTTCAAACGGCCTAACCCTGGAGTTAGTCCTGTCTTCAAACGGCCTGACGCTGGAGTTAGTCCTGTCTTCAAACGTCCTTACCCTGGAGTTAGTCCTGTCTTCAAACGGCCTGACCCTGGAGTTAGTCCTGTCTTCAAACGGCCTGACGCTGGAGTTAGTCCTGTCTTCAAACGGCCTGACGGTGGAGTTAGTCCTGTCTTCAAACGGCCTAACCCTGGAGTTAGTCCTGTCTTCAAACGGCCTGACGCTGGAGTTAGTCCTGTCTTCAAACGGCCTTACCCTGGAGTTAGTCCTGTCTTCAAACGGCCTTACCCTGGAGTTAGTCCTGTCTTCAAACGTCCTAACCCTGGAGTTAGTCCTGTCTTCAAACGGCCTGACGCTGGAGTTAGTCCTGTCTTCAAACAGCCTAACGCTGGAGTTAGTCCTGTCTTCAAACGGCCTAACCCTGGAGTTAGTCCTGTCTTCAAACGGCCTAACCCTGGAGTTAGTCCTGTCTTCAAACGGCCTAACCCTGGAGTTAGTCCTGTCTTCAAACGGCCTGACGCTGGAGTTAGTCCTGTCTTCAAACGGCCTTACCCTGGAGTTAGTCCTGTCTTCAAACGGCCTTACCCTGGAGTTAGTCCTGTCTTCAAACGTCCTAACCCTGGAGTTAGTCCTGTCTTCAAACGGCCTGACGCTGGAGTTAGTCCTGTCTTCAAACGGCCTTACCCTGGAGTTAGTCTTGTCTTCAAACGACCCTACGCTGGAGTTAGTCCTGTCTTCAAACGGCCTAACCCTGGAGTTAGTCCTGTCTTCAAACGGCCTTACCCTGGAGTTAGTCCTGTCTTCAAACGGCCTTACCCTGGAGTTAGTCCTGTCTTCAAACGGCCCTACGCTGGAGTTAGTCCTGTCTTCAAACGGCCTTACCCTGGAGTTAGTCTTGTCTTCAAACGACCCTACCCTGGAGTTAGTCCTGTCTTCAAACGTCCTAACCCTGGAGTTAGTCCTGTCTTCAAACGGCCTAACCCTGGAGTTAGTCCTGTCTTCAAACGGCCTAACCCTGGAGTTAGTCCTGTCTTCAAACGGCCTTACCCTGGAGTTAGTCCTGTCTTCAAACGGCCTGACCCTGGAGTTAGTCCTGTCTTCAAACGGCCTGACGCTGGAGTTAGTCCTGTCTTCAAACGGCCTGACGCTGGAGTTAGTCCTGTCTTCAAACGGCCTGACCCTGGAGTTAGTCCTGTCTTCAAACGGCCTTACCCTGGAGTTAGTCCTGTCTTCAAACGGCCTAACCCTGGAGTTAGTCCTGTCTTCAAACGTCCTAACCCTGGAGTTAGTCCTGTCTTCAAACGGCCTAACCCTGGAGTTAGTCCTGTCTTCAAACGTCCTAACCCTGGAGTTAGTCCTGTCTTCAAACGGCCTAACCCTGGAGTTAGTCCTGTCTTCAAACGGCCTTACCCTGGAGTTAGTCCTGTCTTCAAACGGCCTGACGCTGGAGTTAGTCCTGTCTTCAAACGGCCTGACCCTGGAGTTAGTCCTGTCTTCAAACGGTCTAACCCTGGAGTTAGTCCTGTCTTCAAACGGCCTGACGCTGGAGTTAGTCCTGTCTTCAAACGGCCTGACCCTGGAGTTAGTCCTGTCTTCAAACGGCCTGACGCTGGAGTTAGTCCTGTCTTCAAACGGCCTAACCCTGGAGTTAGTCCTGTCTTCAAACGGCCTTACCCTGGAGTTAGTCCTGTCTTCAAACGGCCTGACGCTGGAGTTAGTCCTGTCTTCAAACGGCCTGACCCTGGAGTTAGTCCTGTCTTCAAACGGCCTAACCCTGGAGTTAGTCCTGTCTTCAAACGGCCTGACGCTGGAGTTAGTCCTGTCTTCAAACGTCCTTACCCTGGAGTTAGTCCTGTCTTCAAACGGCCTGACCCTGGAGTTAGTCCTGTCTTCAAACGGCCTGACGCTGGAGTTAGTCCTGTCTTCAAACGGCCTGACGGTGGAGTTAGTCCTGTCTTCAAACGGCCTAACCCTGGAGTTAGTCCTGTCTTCAAACGGCCTGACGCTGGAGTTAGTCCTGTCTTCAAACGGCCTTACCCTGGAGTTAGTCCTGTCTTCAAACGGCCTTACCCTGGAGTTAGTCCTGTCTTCAAACGTCCTAACCCTGGAGTTAGTCCTGTCTTCAAACGGCCTGACGCTGGAGTTAGTCCTGTCTTCAAACAGCCTAACGCTGGAGTTAGTCCTGTCTTCAAACGGCCTAACCCTGGAGTTAGTCCTGTCTTCAAACGGCCTAACCATGGAGTTAGTCCTGTCTTCAAACGGCCTAACCCTGGAGTTAGTCCTGTCTTCAAACGGCCTGACGCTGGAGTTAGTCCTGTCTTCAAACGGCCTTACCCTGGAGTTAGTCCTGTCTTCAAACGGCCTTACCCTGGAGTTAGTCCTGTCTTCAAACGTCCTAACCCTGGAGTTAGTCCTGTCTTCAAACGGCCTGACGCTGGAGTTAGTCCTGTCTTCAAACGGCCTTACCCTGGAGTTAGTCTTGTCTTCAAACGACCCTACGCTGGAGTTAGTCCTGTCTTCAAACGGCCTAACCCTGGAGTTAGTCCTGTCTTCAAACGGCCTTACCCTGGAGTTAGTCCTGTCTTCAAACGGCCTTACCCTGGAGTTAGTCCTGTCTTCAAACGGCCCTACGCTGGAGTTAGTCCTGTCTTCAAACGGCCTTACCCTGGAGTTAGTCTTGTCTTCAAACGACCCTACCCTGGAGTTAGTCCTGTCTTCAAACGTCCTAACCCTGGAGTTAGTCCTGTCTTCAAACGGCCTAACCCTGGAGTTAGTCCTGTCTTCAAACGGCCTTACCCTGGAGTTAGTCCTGTCTTCAAACGGCCTGACGCTGGAGTTAGTCCTGTCTTCAAACGGCCTGACCCTGGAGTTAGTCCTGTCTTCAAACGGCCTAACCCTGGAGTTAGTCCTAGCTTCAAACGGCCTGACGCTGGAGTTAGTCCTGTCTTCAAACGGCCTGACCCTGGAGTTAGTCCTGTCTTCAAACGGCCTGACGCTGGAGTTAGTCCTGTCTTCAAACGGCCTAACCCTGGAGTTAGTCCTGTCTTCAAACGGCCTTACCCTGGAGTTAGTCCTGTCTTCAAACGGCCTGACGCTGGAGTTAGTCCTGTCTTCAAACGGCCTGACCCTGGAGTTAGTCCTGTCTTCAAACGGCCTAACCCTGGAGTTAGTCCTGTCTTCAAACGGCCTGACGCTGGAGTTAGTCCTGTCTTCAAACGTCCTTACCCTGGAGTTAGTCCTGTCTTCAAACGGCCTGACCCTGGAGTTAGTCCTGTCTTCAAACGGCCTGACGCTGGAGTTAGTCCTGTCTTCAAACGGCCTGACGGTGGAGTTAGTCCTGTCTTCAAACGGCCTAACCCTGGAGTTAGTCCTGTCTTCAAACGGCCTGACGCTGGAGTTAGTCCTGTCTTCAAACGGCCTTACCCTGGAGTTAGTCCTGTCTTCAAACGGCCTTACCCTGGAGTTAGTCCTGTCTTCAAACGTCCTAACCCTGGAGTTAGTCCTGTCTTCAAACGGCCTGACGCTGGAGTTAGTCCTGTCTTCAAACAGCCTAACGCTGGAGTTAGTCCTGTCTTCAAACGGCCTAACCCTGGAGTTAGTCCTGTCTTCAAACGGCCTGACGCTGGAGTTAGTCCTGTCTTCAAACGGCCTTACCCTGGAGTTAGTCCTGTCTTCAAACGGCCTTACCCTGGAGTTAGTCCTGTCTTCAAACGTCCTAACCCTGGAGTTAGTCCTGTCTTCAAACGGCCTGACGCTGGAGTTAGTCCTGTCTTCAAACGGCCTTACCCTGGAGTTAGTCTTGTCTTCAAACGACCCTACGCTGGAGTTAGTCCTGTCTTCAAACGGCCTAACCCTGGAGTTAGTCCTGTCTTCAAACGGCCTTACCCTGGAGTTAGTCCTGTCTTCAAACGGCCTTACCCTGGAGTTAGTCCTGTCTTCAAACGGCCCTACGCTGGAGTTAGTCCTGTCTTCAAACGGCCTTACCCTGGAGTTAGTCTTGTCTTCAAACGACCCTACCCTGGAGTTAGTCCTGTCTTCAAACGTCCTAACCCTGGAGTTAGTCCTGTCTTCAAACGGCCTAACCCTGGAGTTAGTCCTGTCTTCAAACGGCCTGACGCTGGAGTTAGTCCTGTCTTCAAACGGCCTTACCCTGGAGTTAGTCCTGTCTTCAAACGGCCTTACCCTGGAGTTAGTCCTGTCTTCAAACGTCCTAACCCTGGAGTTAGTCCTGTCTTCAAACGGCCTGACGCTGGAGTTAGTCCTGTCTTCAAACGGCCTTACCCTGGAGTTAGTCTTGTCTTCAAACGACCCTACGCTGGAGTTAGTCCTGTCTTCAAACGGCCTAACCCTGGAGTTAGTCCTGTCTTCAAACGGCCTTACCCTGGAGTTAGTCCTGTCTTCAAACGGCCTTACCCTGGAGTTAGTCCTGTCTTCAAACGGCCCTACGCTGGAGTTAGTCCTGTCTTCAAACGGCCTTACCCTGGAGTTAGTCTTGTCTTCAAACGACCCTACCCTGGAGTTAGTCCTGTCTTCAAACGTCCTAACCCTGGAGTTAGTCCTGTCTTCAAACGGCCTAACCCTGGAGTTAGTCCTGTCTTCAAACGGCCTTACCCTGGAGTTAGTCCTGTCTTCAAACGGCCTGACGCTGGAGTTAGTCCTGTCTTCAAACGGCCTGACCCTGGAGTTAGTCCTGTCTTCAAACGGCCTAACCCTGGAGTTAGTCCTAGCTTCAAACGGCCTGACGCTGGAGTTAGTCCTGTCTTCAAACGGCCTGACCCTGGAGTTAGTCCTGTCTTCAAACGGCCTGACGCTGGAGTTAGTCCTGTCTTCAAACGGCCTAACCCTGGAGTTAGTCCTGTCTTCAAACGGCCTTACCCTGGAGTTAGTCCTGTCTTCAAACGGCCTGACGCTGGAGTTAGTCCTGTCTTCAAACGGCCTGACCCTGGAGTTAGTCCTGTCTTCAAACGGCCTAACCCTGGAGTTAGTCCTGTCTTCAAACGGCCTGACGCTGGAGTTAGTCCTGTCTTCAAACGTCCTTACCCTGGAGTTAGTCCTGTCTTCAAACGGCCTGACCCTGGAGTTAGTCCTGTCTTCAAACGGCCTGACGCTGGAGTTAGTCCTGTCTTCAAACGGCCTGACGGTGGAGTTAGTCCTGTCTTCAAACGGCCTAACCCTGGAGTTAGTCCTGTCTTCAAACGGCCTGACGCTGGAGTTAGTCCTGTCTTCAAACGGCCTTACCCTGGAGTTAGTCCTGTCTTCAAACGGCCTTACCCTGGAGTTAGTCCTGTCTTCAAACGTACTAACCCTGGAGTTAGTCCTGTCTTCAAACGGCCTGACGCTGGAGTTAGTCCTGTCTTCAAACAGCCTAACGCTGGAGTTAGTCCTGTCTTCAAACGGCCTAACCCTGGAGTTAGTCCTGTCTTCAAACGGCCTAACCCTGGAGTTAGTCCTGTCTTCAAACGGCCTAACCCTGGAGTTAGTCCTGTCTTCAAACGGCCTGACGCTGGAGTTAGTCCTGTCTTCAAACGGCCTTACCCTGGAGTTAGTCCTGTCTTCAAACGGCCTTACCCTGGAGTTAGTCCTGTCTTCAAACGTCCTAACCCTGGAGTTAGTCCTGTCTTCAAACGGCCTTACCCTGGAGTTAGTCCTGTCTTCAAACGGCCTTACCCTGGAGTTAGTCCTGTCTTCAAACGGCCCTACGCTGGAGTTAGTCCTGTCTTCAAACGGCCTTACCCTGGAGTTAGTCTTGTCTTCAAACGACCCTACCCTGGAGTTAGTCCTGTCTTCAAACGGCCCTACCCTGGAGTTAGTCCTGTCTTCAAACGGCCTGACCCTGGAGTTAGTCCTGTCTTCAAACAGCCTGACGCTGGACTTAGTCCTGTCTTCAAACGGCCTTACCCTGGAGTTAGTCTTGTCTTCAAACGACCCTACGCTGGAGTTAGTCCTGTCTTCAAACGGCCTAACCCTGGAGTTAGTCCTGTCTTCAAACGGCCTTACCCTGGAGTTAGTCCTGTCTTCAAACGGCCTGACCCTGGAGTTAGTCCTGTCTTCAAACGGCCCTACGCTGGAGTTAGTCCTGTCTTCAAACGGCCTTACCCTGGAGTTAGTCTTGTCTTCAAACGACCCTACCCTGGAGTTAGTCCTGTCTTCAAACGGCCCTACCCTGGAGTTAGTCCTGTCTTCAAACGGCCTGACCCTGGAGTTAGTCCTGTCTTCAAACAGCCTGACGCTGGACTTAGTCCTGTCTTCAAACGGCCTAACCCTGGAGTTAGTCCTGTCTTCAAACGGCCTGACGTTGGAGTTAGTCCTGTCTTCAAACGGCCTGACCCTGGAGTTAGTCCTGTCTTCAAACGGCCTGACGCTGGAGTTAGTCCTGTCTTCAAACAGCCTTACCCTGGAGTTAGTCCTGTCTTCAAACGGCCTGACGCTGGAGTTAGTCCTGTCTTCAAACGGCCTTACCCTGGAGTTAGTCCTGTCTTCAAACGGCCTGACGCTGGAGTTAGTCCTGTCTTCAAACGGCCTGACGCTGGAGTTAGTCCTGTCTTCAAACGGCCTGACGCTGGAGTTAGTCCTGTCTTCAAACGGCCTGACGCTGGAGTTAGTCCTGTCTTCAAACGGCCTTACCCTGGAGTTAGTCCTGTCTTCAAACGGCCTGACGGTGGAGTTAGTCCTGTCTTCAAACGGCCTGACGCTGGAGTTAGTCCTGTCTTCAAACGACCTTACCCTGGAGTTAGTCCTGTCTTCAAACGGCCTGACGCTGGAGTTAGTCCTGTCTTCAAACGGCCTGACGCTGGAGTTAGTCCTGTCTTCAAACGGCCTAACGTTGGAGTTAGTCCTGTCTTCAAACGGCCTTACCCTGGAGTTAGTCCTGTCTTCAAAGGGCCTGACGCTGGAGTTAGTCCTGTCTTCAAACAGTCTAACCCTGGAGTTAGTCCTGTCTTCAAACGGCCTGACGCTGGAGTTAGTCCTGTCTTCAAACGGCCTGACGCTGGAGTTAGTCCTGTCTTCAAACGGCCTAACCCTGGAGTTAGTCCTGTCTTCAAACGGCCTGACGCTGGAGTTAGTCCTGTCTTCAAACGGCCTGACGCTGGAGTTAGTCCTGTCTTCAAACGGCCTGACGCTGGAGTTAGTCCTGTCTTCAAACGGCCTAACGTTGGAGTTAGTCCTGTCTTCAAACGGCCTTACCCTGGAGTTAGTCCTGTCTTCAAACGGCCTGACGCTGGAGTTAGTCCTGTCTTCAAACAGTCTAACCCTGGAGTTAGTCCTGTCTTCAAACGGCCTGACGCTGGAGTTAGTCCTGTCTTCAAACGGCCTGACCCTGGAGTTAGTCCTGTCTTCAAACGGCCTGACGCTGGAGTTAGTCCTGTCTTCAAACGTCCTAACCCTGGAGTTAGTCCTGTCTTCAAACGGCCTGACGCTGGAGTTAGTCCTGTCTTCAAACGGCCTGACGCTGGAGTTAGTCCTGTCTTCAAACGGCCTTACCCTGGAGTTAGTCCTGTCTTCAAACGGCCTAACCCTGGAGTTAGTCCTGTCTTCAAACGTCCTAACCCTGGAGTTAGTCCTGTCTTCAAACGGCCTGACGCTGGAGTTAGTCCTGTCTTCAAACGGCCTAACCCTGGAGTTAGTCCTGTCTTCAAACGGCCTTACCCTGGAGTTAGTCCTGTCTTCAAACGGCCTGACGCTGGAGTTAGTCCTGTCTTCAAACGTCCTGACCCTGGAGTTAGTCCTGTCTTCAAACGGCCTAACGCTGGAGTTAGTCCTGTCTTCAAACGGCCTAACCCTGGAGTTAGTCCTGTCTTCAAACGGCCTAACCCTGGAGTTAGTCCTGTCTTCAAACGGCCTTACCCTGGAGTTAGTCCTGTCTTCAAACGGCCTGACCCTGGAGTTAGTCCTGTCTTCAAACGGCCTGACGCTGGAGTTAGTCCTGTCTTCAAACGGCCTGACGCTGGAGTTAGTCCTGTCTTCAAACGGCCTGACCCTGGAGTTAGTCCTGTCTTCAAACGGCCTTACCCTGGAGTTAGTCCTGTCTTCAAACGGCCTAACCCTGGAGTTAGTCCTGTCTTCAAACGTCCTAACCCTGGAGTTAGTCCTGTCTTCAAACGGCCTAACCCTGGAGTTAGTCCTGTCTTCAAACGTCCTAACCCTGGAGTTAGTCCTGTCTTCAAACGGCCTAACCCTGGAGTTAGTCCTGTCTTCAAACGGCCTTACCCTGGAGTTAGTCCTGTCTTCAAACGGCCTGACGCTGGAGTTAGTCCTGTCTTCAAACGGCCTGACCCTGGAGTTAGTCCTGTCTTCAAACGGTCTAACCCTGGAGTTAGTCCTGTCTTCAAACGGCCTGACGCTGGAGTTAGTCCTGTCTTCAAACGGCCTGACCCTGGAGTTAGTCCTGTCTTCAAACGGCCTGACGCTGGAGTTAGTCCTGTCTTCAAACGGCCTAACCCTGGAGTTAGTCCTGTCTTCAAACGGCCTTACCCTGGAGTTAGTCCTGTCTTCAAACGGCCTGACGCTGGAGTTAGTCCTGTCTTCAAACGGCCTGACCCTGGAGTTAGTCCTGTCTTCAAACGGCCTAACCCTGGAGTTAGTCCTGTCTTCAAACGGCCTGACGCTGGAGTTAGTCCTGTCTTCAAACGTCCTTACCCTGGAGTTAGTCCTGTCTTCAAACGGCCTGACCCTGGAGTTAGTCCTGTCTTCAAACGGCCTGACGCTGGAGTTAGTCCTGTCTTCAAACGGCCTGACGGTGGAGTTAGTCCTGTCTTCAAACGGCCTAACCCTGGAGTTAGTCCTGTCTTCAAACGGCCTGACGCTGGAGTTAGTCCTGTCTTCAAACGGCCTTACCCTGGAGTTAGTCCTGTCTTCAAACGGCCTTACCCTGGAGTTAGTCCTGTCTTCAAACGTCCTAACCCTGGAGTTAGTCCTGTCTTCAAACGGCCTGACGCTGGAGTTAGTCCTGTCTTCAAACAGCCTAACGCTGGAGTTAGTCCTGTCTTCAAACGGCCTAACCCTGGAGTTAGTCCTGTCTTCAAACGGCCTAACCCTGGAGTTAGTCCTGTCTTCAAACGGCCTAACCCTGGAGTTAGTCCTGTCTTCAAACGGCCTGACGCTGGAGTTAGTCCTGTCTTCAAACGGCCTTACCCTGGAGTTAGTCCTGTCTTCAAACGGCCTTACCCTGGAGTTAGTCCTGTCTTCAAACGTCCTAACCCTGGAGTTAGTCCTGTCTTCAAACGGCCTGACGCTGGAGTTAGTCCTGTCTTCAAACGGCCTTACCCTGGAGTTAGTCTTGTCTTCAAACGACCCTACGCTGGAGTTAGTCCTGTCTTCAAACGGCCTAACCCTGGAGTTAGTCCTGTCTTCAAACGGCCTTACCCTGGAGTTAGTCCTGTCTTCAAACGGCCTTACCCTGGAGTTAGTCCTGTCTTCAAACGGCCCTACGCTGGAGTTAGTCCTGTCTTCAAACGGCCTTACCCTGGAGTTAGTCTTGTCTTCAAACGACCCTACCCTGGAGTTAGTCCTGTCTTCAAACGTCCTAACCCTGGAGTTAGTCCTGTCTTCAAACGGCCTAACCCTGGAGTTAGTCCTGTCTTCAAACGGCCTAACCCTGGAGTTAGTCCTGTCTTCAAACGGCCTTACCCTGGAGTTAGTCCTGTCTTCAAACGGCCTGACCCTGGAGTTAGTCCTGTCTTCAAACGGCCTGACGCTGGAGTTAGTCCTGTCTTCAAACGGCCTGACGCTGGAGTTAGTCCTGTCTTCAAACGGCCTGACCCTGGAGTTAGTCCTGTCTTCAAACGGCCTTACCCTGGAGTTAGTCCTGTCTTCAAACGGCCTAACCCTGGAGTTAGTCCTGTCTTCAAACGTCCTAACCCTGGAGTTAGTCCTGTCTTCAAACGGCCTAACCCTGGAGTTAGTCCTGTCTTCAAACGTCCTAACCCTGGAGTTAGTCCTGTCTTCAAACGGCCTAACCCTGGAGTTAGTCCTGTCTTCAAACGGCCTTACCCTGGAGTTAGTCCTGTCTTCAAACGGCCTGACGCTGGAGTTAGTCCTGTCTTCAAACGGCCTGACCCTGGAGTTAGTCCTGTCTTCAAACGGTCTAACCCTGGAGTTAGTCCTGTCTTCAAACGGCCTGACGCTGGAGTTAGTCCTGTCTTCAAACGGCCTGACCCTGGAGTTAGTCCTGTCTTCAAACGGCCTGACGCTGGAGTTAGTCCTGTCTTCAAACGGCCTAACCCTGGAGTTAGTCCTGTCTTCAAACGGCCTTACCCTGGAGTTAGTCCTGTCTTCAAACGGCCTGACGCTGGAGTTAGTCCTGTCTTCAAACGGCCTGACCCTGGAGTTAGTCCTGTCTTCAAACGGCCTAACCCTGGAGTTAGTCCTGTCTTCAAACGGCCTGACGCTGGAGTTAGTCCTGTCTTCAAACGTCCTTACCCTGGAGTTAGTCCTGTCTTCAAACGGCCTGACCCTGGAGTTAGTCCTGTCTTCAAACGGCCTGACGCTGGAGTTAGTCCTGTCTTCAAACGGCCTGACGGTGGAGTTAGTCCTGTCTTCAAACGGCCTAACCCTGGAGTTAGTCCTGTCTTCAAACGGCCTGACGCTGGAGTTAGTCCTGTCTTCAAACGGCCTTACCCTGGAGTTAGTCCTGTCTTCAAACGGCCTTACCCTGGAGTTAGTCCTGTCTTCAAACGTCCTAACCCTGGAGTTAGTCCTGTCTTCAAACGGCCTGACGCTGGAGTTAGTCCTGTCTTCAAACAGCCTAACGCTGGAGTTAGTCCTGTCTTCAAACGGCCTAACCCTGGAGTTAGTCCTGTCTTCAAACGGCCTAACCCTGGAGTTAGTCCTGTCTTCAAACGGCCTAACCCTGGAGTTAGTCCTGTCTTCAAACGGCCTGACGCTGGAGTTAGTCCTGTCTTCAAACGGCCTTACCCTGGAGTTAGTCCTGTCTTCAAACGGCCTTACCCTGGAGTTAGTCCTGTCTTCAAACGTCCTAACCCTGGAGTTAGTCCTGTCTTCAAACGGCCTGACGCTGGAGTTAGTCCTGTCTTCAAACGGCCTTACCCTGGAGTTAGTCTTGTCTTCAAACGACCCTACGCTGGAGTTAGTCCTGTCTTCAAACGGCCTAACCCTGGAGTTAGTCCTGTCTTCAAACGGCCTTACCCTGGAGTTAGTCCTGTCTTCAAACGGCCTTACCCTGGAGTTAGTCCTGTCTTCAAACGGCCCTACGCTGGAGTTAGTCCTGTCTTCAAACGGCCTTACCCTGGAGTTAGTCTTGTCTTCAAACGACCCTACCCTGGAGTTAGTCCTGTCTTCAAACGTCCTAACCCTGGAGTTAGTCCTGTCTTCAAACGGCCTAACCCTGGAGTTAGTCCTGTCTTCAAACGGCCTTACCCTGGAGTTAGTCCTGTCTTCAAACGGCCTGACGCTGGAGTTAGTCCTGTCTTCAAACGGCCTGACCCTGGAGTTAGTCCTGTCTTCAAACGGCCTAACCCTGGAGTTAGTCCTAGCTTCAAACGGCCTGACGCTGGAGTTAGTCCTGTCTTCAAACGGCCTGACCCTGGAGTTAGTCCTGTCTTCAAACGGCCTGACGCTGGAGTTAGTCCTGTCTTCAAACGGCCTAACCCTGGAGTTAGTCCTGTCTTCAAACGGCCTTACCCTGGAGTTAGTCCTGTCTTCAAACGGCCTGACGCTGGAGTTAGTCCTGTCTTCAAACGGCCTGACCCTGGAGTTAGTCCTGTCTTCAAACGGCCTAACCCTGGAGTTAGTCCTGTCTTCAAACGGCCTGACGCTGGAGTTAGTCCTGTCTTCAAACGTCCTTACCCTGGAGTTAG
Source organism: Salvelinus fontinalis (assembly GCF_029448725.1). NCBI lineage: Eukaryota > Metazoa > Chordata > Actinopteri > Salmoniformes > Salmonidae > Salvelinus > Salvelinus fontinalis. The sequence goes on from NW_026600504.1 coordinate 43,226, forward strand.
TCCTGTCTTCAAACGGCCTGACCCTGGAGTTAGTCCTGTCTTCAAACGGCCTGACGCTGGAGTTAGTCCTGTCTTCAAACGGCCTGACGGTGGAGTTAGTCCTGTCTTCAAACGGCCTAACCCTGGAGTTAGTCCTGTCTTCAAACGGCCTGACGCTGGAGTTAGTCCTGTCTTCAAACGGCCTTACCCTGGAGTTAGTCCTGTCTTCAAACGGCCTTACCCTGGAGTTAGTCCTGTCTTCAAACGTCCTAACCCTGGAGTTAGTCCTGTCTTCAAACGGCCTGACGCTGGAGTTAGTCCTGTCTTCAAACAGCCTAACGCTGGAGTTAGTCCTGTCTTCAAACGGCCTAACCCTGGAGTTAGTCCTGTCTTCAAACGGCCTAACCCTGGAGTTAGTCCTGTCTTCAAACGGCCTAACCCTGGAGTTAGTCCTGTCTTCAAACGGCCTGACGCTGGAGTTAGTCCTGTCTTCAAACGGCCTTACCCTGGAGTTAGTCCTGTCTTCAAACGGCCTTACCCTGGAGTTAGTCCTGTCTTCAAACGTCCTAACCCTGGAGTTAGTCCTGTCTTCAAACGGCCTTACCCTGGAGTTAGTCCTGTCTTCAAACGGCCTTACCCTGGAGTTAGTCCTGTCTTCAAACGGCCCTACGCTGGAGTTAGTCCTGTCTTCAAACGGCCTTACCCTGGAGTTAGTCTTGTCTTCAAACGACCCTACCCTGGAGTTAGTCCTGTCTTCAAACGGCCCTACCCTGGAGTTAGTCCTGTCTTCAAACGGCCTGACCCTGGAGTTAGTCCTGTCTTCAAACAGCCTGACGCTGGACTTAGTCCTGTCTTCAAACGGCCTTACCCTGGAGTTAGTCTTGTCTTCAAACGACCCTACGCTGGAGTTAGTCCTGTCTTCAAACGGCCTAACCCTGGAGTTAGTCCTGTCTTCAAACGGCCTTACCCTGGAGTTAGTCCTGTCTTCAAACGGCCTAACCCTGGAGTTAGTCCTGTCTTCAAACGGCCCTACGCTGGAGTTAGTCCTATCTTCAAACGGCCTTACCCTGGAGTTAGTCTTGTCTTCAAACGACCCTACCCTGGAGTTAGTCCTGTCTTCAAACGGCCCTACCCTGGAGTTAGTCCTGTCTTCAAACGGCCTGACCCTGGAGTTAGTCCTGTCTTCAAACAGCCTGACGCTGGACTTAGTCCTGTCTTCAAACGGCCTAACCCTGGAGTTAGTCCTGTCTTCAAACGGCCTGACGTTGGAGTTAGTCCTGTCTTCAAACGGCCTGACCCTGGAGTTAGTCCTGTCTTCAAACGGCCTGACGCTGGAGTTAGTCCTGTCTTCAAACAGCCTTACCCTGGAGTTAGTCCTGTCTTCAAACGGCCTGACGCTGGAGTTAGTCCTGTCTTCAAACGGCCTTACCCTGGAGTTAGTCCTGTCTTCAAACGGCCTGACGCTGGAGTTAGTCCTGTCTTCAAACGGCCTGACGCTGGAGTTAGTCCTGTCTTCAAACGGCCTGACGCTGGAGTTAGTCCTGTCTTCAAACGGCCTGACGCTGGAGTTAGTCCTGTCTTCAAACGGCCTTACCCTGGAGTTAGTCCTGTCTTCAAACGGCCTGACGGTGGAGTTAGTCCTGTCTTCAAACGGCCTGACGCTGGAGTTAGTCCTGTCTTCAAACGACCTTACCCTGGAGTTAGTCCTGTCTTCAAACGGCCTGACGCTGGAGTTAGTCCTGTCTTCAAACGGCCTGACGCTGGAGTTAGTCCTGTCTTCAAACGGCCTAACGTTGGAGTTAGTCCTGTCTTCAAACGGCCTTACCCTGGAGTTAGTCCTGTCTTCAAAGGGCCTGACGCTGGAGTTAGTCCTGTCTTCAAACAGTCTAACCCTGGAGTTAGTCCTGTCTTCAAACGGCCTGACGCTGGAGTTAGTCCTGTCTTCAAACGGCCTGACGCTGGAGTTAGTCCTGTCTTCAAACGGCCTAACCCTGGAGTTAGTCCTGTCTTCAAACGGCCTGACGCTGGAGTTAGTCCTGTCTTCAAACGGCCTGACGCTGGAGTTAGTCCTGTCTTCAAACGGCCTGACGCTGGAGTTAGTCCTGTCTTCAAACGGCCTAACGTTGGAGTTAGTCCTGTCTTCAAACGGCCTTACCCTGGAGTTAGTCCTGTCTTCAAACGGCCTGACGCTGGAGTTAGTCCTGTCTTCAAACAGTCTAACCCTGGAGTTAGTCCTGTCTTCAAACGGCCTGACGCTGGAGTTAGTCCTGTCTTCAAACGGCCTGACCCTGGAGTTAGTCCTGTCTTCAAACGGCCTGACGCTGGAGTTAGTCCTGTCTTCAAACGTCCTAACCCTGGAGTTAGTCCTGTCTTCAAACGGCCTGACGCTGGAGTTAGTCCTGTCTTCAAACGGCCTGACGCTGGAGTTAGTCCTGTCTTCAAACGGCCTTACCCTGGAGTTAGTCCTGTCTTCAAACGGCCTAACCCTGGAGTTAGTCCTGTCTTCAAACGTCCTAACCCTGGAGTTAGTCCTGTCTTCAAACGGCCTGACGCTGGAGTTAGTCCTGTCTTCAAACGGCCTAACCCTGGAGTTAGTCCTGTCTTCAAACGGCCTTACCCTGGAGTTAGTCCTGTCTTCAAACGGCCTGACGCTGGAGTTAGTCCTGTCTTCAAACGTCCTGACCCTGGAGTTAGTCCTGTCTTCAAACGGCCTAACGCTGGAGTTAGTCCAGTCTTCAAACGGCCTAACCCTGGAGTTAGTCCTGTCTTCAAACGGCCTAACCCTGGAGTTAGTCCTGTCTTCAAACGGCCTTACCCTGGAGTTAGTCCTGTCTTCAAACGGCCTGACCCTGGAGTTAGTCCTGTCTTCAAACGGCCTGACGCTGGAGTTAGTCCTGTCTTCAAACGGCCTGACGCTGGAGTTAGTCCTGTCTTCAAACGGCCTGACCCTGGAGTTAGTCCTGTCTTCAAACGGCCTTACCCTGGAGTTAGTCCTGTCTTCAAACGGCCTAACCCTGGAGTTAGTCCTGTCTTCAAACGTCCTAACCCTGGAGTTAGTCCTGTCTTCAAACGGCCTAACCCTGGAGTTAGTCCTGTCTTCAAACGTCCTAACCCTGGAGTTAGTCCTGTCTTCAAACGGCCTAACCCTGGAGTTAGTCCTGTCTTCAAACGGCCTTACCCTGGAGTTAGTCCTGTCTTCAAACGGCCTGACGCTGGAGTTAGTCCTGTCTTCAAACGGCCTGACCCTGGAGTTAGTCCTGTCTTCAAACGGTCTAACCCTGGAGTTAGTCCTGTCTTCAAACGGCCTGACGCTGGAGTTAGTCCTGTCTTCAAACGGCCTGACCCTGGAGTTAGTCCTGTCTTCAAACGGCCTGACGCTGGAGTTAGTCCTGTCTTCAAACGGCCTAACCCTGGAGTTAGTCCTGTCTTCAAACGGCCTTACCCTGGAGTTAGTCCTGTCTTCAAACGGCCTGACGCTGGAGTTAGTCCTGTCTTCAAACGGCCTGACCCTGGAGTTAGTCCTGTCTTCAAACGGCCTAACCCTGGAGTTAGTCCTGTCTTCAAACGGCCTGACGCTGGAGTTAGTCCTGTCTTCAAACGTCCTTACCCTGGAGTTAGTCCTGTCTTCAAACGGCCTGACCCTGGAGTTAGTCCTGTCTTCAAACGGCCTGACGCTGGAGTTAGTCCTGTCTTCAAACGGCCTGACGGTGGAGTTAGTCCTGTCTTCAAACGGCCTAACCCTGGAGTTAGTCCTGTCTTCAAACAGCCTGACGCTGGAGTTAGTCCTGTCTTCAAACGGCCTTACCCTGGAGTTAGTCCTGTCTTCAAACGGCCTTACCCTGGAGTTAGTCCTGTCTTCAAACGTCCTAACCCTGGAGTTAGTCCTGTCTTCAAACGGCCTGACGCTGGAGTTAGTCCTGTCTTCAAACAGCCTAACGCTGGAGTTAGTCCTGTCTTCAAACGGCCTAACCCTGGAGTTAGTCCTGTCTTCAAACGGCCTAACCCTGGAGTTAGTCCTGTCTTCAAACGGCCTAACCCTGGAGTTAGTCCTGTCTTCAAACGGCCTGACGCTGGAGTTAGTCCTGTCTTCAAACGGCCTTACCCTGGAGTTAGTCCTGTCTTCAAACGGCCTTACCCTGGAGTTAGTCCTGTCTTCAAACGTCCTAACCCTGGAGTTAGTCCTGTCTTCAAACGGCCTGACGCTGGAGTTAGTCCTGTCTTCAAACGGCCTGACCCTGAAGTTAGTTCTGTCTTCAAACGGCCTAACCCTGGAGTTAGTCCTGTCTTCAAACGGCCTGACGCTGGAGTTAGTCCTGTCTTCAAACGGCCTGACGCTGGAGTTAGTCCTGTCTTCAAACGGCCTGACCCTGGAGTTAGTCCTGTCTTCAAACGGCCTGACGCTGGAGTTAGTCCTGTCTTCAAACGGCCTAACCCTGGAGTTAGTCCTGTCTTCAAACGGCCTGACCCTGGAGTTAGTCCTGTCTTCAAAAAGCCTGACCCTGGAGTTAGTCCTGTCTTCAAACGGCCTAACCCTGGAGTTAGTCCTGTCTTCAAACAGCCTAACCCTGGAGTTAGTCCTGTCTTCAAACGGCCTGACGCTGGAGTTAGTCCTGTCTTCAAACGGCCTGACCCTGGAGTTAGTCCTGTCTTCAAAAGGCCTGACGCTGGAGTTAGTCCTGTCTTCAAACGGCCTAACCCTGGAGTTAGTCCTGTCTTCAAACGGCCTGACGCTGGAGTTAGTCCTGTCTTCAAACGGCCCTACGCTGGAGTTAGTCCTGTCTTCAAACGGCCTGACGCTGGAGTTAGTCCTGTCTTCAAACGGCCTAACCCTGGAGTTAGTCCTGTCTTCAAACGACCTTACCCTGGAGTTAGTCCTGTCTTCAAACGGCCTGACCCTGGAGTTAGTCCTGTCTTCAAACGGCCTAACGCTGGAATTAGTCCTGTCTTCAAACGGCCTGACGCTGGAGTTAGTCCTGTCTTCAAACGGCCTGACGCTGGAGTTAGTCCTGTCTTCAAACGGCCTGACGCTGGAGTTAGTCCTGTCTTCAAACAGCCTGACCCTGGAGTTAGTCCTGTCTTCAAACGGCCTGACGCTGGAGTTAGTCCTGTCTTCAAACGGCCTGACGCTGGAGTTAGTCCTGTCTTCAAACAGCCCTACCCTGGAGTTAGTCCTGTCTTCAAACGGCCCTACCCTGGAGTTAGTCCTGTCTTCAAACGACCTGACCCTGGAGTTAGTCCTGTCTTCAAACGGCCCTACCCTGGAGTTAGTCCTGTCTTCAAACGGCCCTACCCTGGAGTTAGTCCTGTCTTCAAACGGCCTGACGCTGGAGTTAGTCCTGTCTTCAAACAGCCTGACCCTGGAGTTAGTCCTGTCTTCAAACGGCCTAACGCTGGAGTTAGTCCTGTCTTCAAACAGTCTAACCCTGGAGTTAGTCCTGTCTTCAAACGGCCTGACGCTGGAGTTAGTCCTGTCTTCAAACGGCCTGACCCTGGAGTTAGTCCTGTCTTCAAACGGCCTGACGCTGGAGTTAGTCCTGTCTTCAAACGTCCTAACCCTGGAGTTAGTCCTGTCTTCAAACGGCCTGACGCTGGAGTTAGTCCTGTCTTCAAACGGCCTGACGCTGGAGTTAGTCCTGTCTTCAAACGGCCTTACCCTGGAGTTAGTCCTGTCTTCAAACGGCCTAACCCTGGAGTTAGTCCTGTCTTCAAACGTCCTAACCCTGGAGTTAGTCCTGTCTTCAAACGGCCTGACGCTGGAGTTAGTCCTGTCTTCAAACGGCCTAACCCTGGAGTTAGTCCTGTCTTCAAACGGCCTTACCCTGGAGTTAGTCCTGTCTTCAAACGGCCTGACGCTGGAGTTAGTCCTGTCTTCAAACGTCCTGACCCTGGAGTTAGTCCTGTCTTCAAACGGCCTAACGCTGGAGTTAGTCCTGTCTTCAAACGGCCTAACCCTGGAGTTAGTCCTGTCTTCAAACGGCCTAACCCTGGAGTTAGTCCTGTCTTCAAACGGCCTTACCCTGGAGTTAGTCCTGTCTTCAAACGGCCTGACCCTGGAGTTAGTCCTGTCTTCAAACGGCCTGACGCTGGAGTTAGTCCTGTCTTCAAACGGCCTGACGCTGGAGTTAGTCCTGTCTTCAAACGGCCTGACCCTGGAGTTAGTCCTGTCTTCAAACGGCCTTACCCTGGAGTTAGTCCTGTCTTCAAACGGCCTAACCCTGGAGTTAGTCCTGTCTTCAAACGGCCTAACCCTGGAGTTAGTCCTGTCTTCAAACGGCCTTACCCTGGAGTTAGTCCTGTCTTCAAACGGCCTGACCCTGGAGTTAGTCCTGTCTTCAAACGGCCTGACGCTGGAGTTAGTCCTGTCTTCAAACGGCCTGACGCTGGAGTTAGTCCTGTCTTCAAACGGCCTGACGCTGGAGTTAGTCCTGTCTTCAAACGGCCTGACCCTGGAGTTAGTCCTGTCTTCAAACGGCCTAACCCTGGAGTTAGTCCTGTCTTCAAACGGCCTGACCCTGGAGTTAGTCCTGTCTTCAAACGGCCTGACGCTGGAGTTAGTCCTGTCTTCAAACGGCCTGACGCTGGAGTTAGTCCTGTCTTCAAACGGCCTAACCCTGGAGTTAGTCCTGCCTTCAAACGGCCTTACCCTGGAGTTAGTCCTGTCTTCAAACGGCCTGACCCTGGAGTTAGTCCTGTCTTCAAACGGCCTAACCCTGGAGTTAGTCCTGTCTTCAAACGGCCTAACCCTGGAGTTAGTCCTGTCTTCAAACGGCCTGACGCTGGAGTTAGTTCTGTCTTCAAACGTCCTTACCCTGGAGTTAGTCCTGTCTTCAAACGGCCTGACCCTGGAGTTAGTCCTGTCTTCAAACGGCCTGACGCTGGAGTTAGTCCTGTCTTCAAACGGCCTGACGGTGGAGTTAGTCCTGTCTTCAAACGGCCTAACCCTGGAGTTAGTCCTGTCTTCAAACGGCCTGACGCTGGAGTTAGTCCTGTCTTCAAACGGCCTTACCCTGGAGTTAGTCCTGTCTTCAAACGGCCTTACCCTGGAGTTAGTCCTGTCTTCAAACGTCCTAACCCTGGAGTTAGTCCTGTCTTCAAACGGCCTGACGCTGGAGTTAGTCCTGTCTTCAAACAGCCTAACGCTGGAGTTAGTCCTGTCTTCAAACGGCCTAACCCTGGAGTTAGTCCTGTCTTCAAACGGCCTAACCCTGGAGTTAGTCCTGTCTTCAAACGGCCTAACCCTGGAGTTAGTCCTGTCTTCAAACGGCCTGACGCTGGAGTTAGTCCTGTCTTCAAACGGCCTTACCCTGGAGTTAGTCCTGTCTTCAAACGGCCTTACCCTGGAGTTAGTCCTGTCTTCAAACGTCCTAACCCTGGAGTTAGTCCTGTCTTCAAACGGCCTGACGCTGGAGTTAGTCCTGTCTTCAAACGGCCTGACCCTGAAGTTAGTCCTGTCTTCAAACGGCCTAACCCTTGAGTTAGTCCTGTCTTCAAACGGCCTGACGCTGGAGTTAGTCCTGTCTTCAAACGGCCTGACGCTGGAGTTAGTCCTGTCTTCAAACGGCCTGACCCTGGAGTTAGTCCTGTCTTCAAACGGCCTGACGCTGGAGTTAGTCCTGTCTTCAAACGGCCTAACCCTGGAGTTAGTCCTGTCTTCAAACGGCCTGACCCTGGAGTTAGTCCTGTCTTCAAAAAGCCTGACCCTGGAGTTAGTCCTGTCTTCAAACGGCCTAACCCTGGAGTTAGTCCTGTCTTCAAACAGCCTAACCCTGGAGTTAGTCCTGTCTTCAAACGGCCTGACGCTGGAGTTAGTCCTGTCTTCAAACGGCCTGACCCTGGAGTTAGTCCTGTCTTCAAAAGGCCTGACGCTGGAGTTAGTCCTGTCTTCAAACGGCCTAACCCTGGAGTTAGTCCTGTCTTCAAACGGCCTGACGCTGGAGTTAGTCCTGTCTTCAAACGGCCCTACGCTGGAGTTAGTCCTGTCTTCAAACGGCCTGACGCTGGAGTTAGTCCTGTCTTCAAACGGCCTAACCCTGGAGTTAGTCCTGTCTTCAAACGACCTTACCCTGGAGTTAGTCCTGTCTTCAAACGGCCTGACCCTGGAGTTAGTCCTGTCTTCAAACGGCCTAACGCTGGAATTAGTCCTGTCTTCAAACGGCCTGACGCTGGAGTTAGTCCTGTCTTCAAACGGCCTGACGCTGGAGTTAGTCCTGTCTTCAAACGGCCTGACGCTGGAGTTAGTCCTGTCTTCAAACAGCCTGACCCTGGAGTTAGTCCTGTCTTCAAACGGCCTGACGCTGGAGTTAGTCCTGTCTTCAAACGGCCTGACGCTGGAGTTAGTCCTGTCTTCAAACGGCCCTACCCTGGAGTTAGTCCTGTCTTCAAACGGCCCTACCCTGGAGTTAGTCCTGTCTTCAAACGACCTGACCCTTGAGTTAGTCCTGTCTTCAAACGGCCCTACCCTGGAGTTAGTCCTGTCTTCAAACGGCCCTACCCTGGAGTTAGTCCTGTCTTCAAACGGCCTGACGCTGGAGTTAGTCCTGTCTTCAAACAGCCTGACCCTGGAGTTAGTCCTGTCTTCAAACGGCCTAACGCTGGAGTTAGTCCTGTCTTCAAACGGCCTGACGCTGGAGTTAGTCCTGTCTTCAAACGGCCTGACGCTGGAGTTAGTCCTGTCTTCAAACGTCCTGACGCTGGAGTTAGTCCTGTCTTCAAACGGCCTGACGCTGGAGTTAGTCCTGTCTTCAAACGGCCTAACGTTGGAGTTAGTCCTGTCTTCAAACGGCCTTACCCTGGAGTTAGTCCTGTCTTCAAACGGCCTGACGCTGGAGTTAGTCCTGTCTTCAAACAGTCTAACCCTGGAGTTAGTCCTGTCTTCAAACGGCCTGACGCTGGAGTTAGTCCTGTCTTCAAACGGCCTGACCCTGGAGTTAGTCCTGTCTTCAAACGGCCTGACGCTGGAGTTAGTCCTGTCTTCAAACGTCCTAACCCTGGAGTTAGTCCTGTCTTCAAACGGCCTGACGCTGGAGTTAGTCCTGTCTTCAAACGGCCTGACGCTGGAGTTAGTCCTGTCTTCAAACGGCCTTACCCTGGAGTTAGTCCTGTCTTCAAACGGCCTAACCCTGGAGTTAGTCCTGTCTTCAAACGTCCTAACCCTGGAGTTAGTCCTGTCTTCAAACGGCCTGACGCTGGAGTTAGTCCTGTCTTCAAACGGCCTAACCCTGGAGTTAGTCCTGTCTTCAAACGGCCTTACCCTGGAGTTAGTCCTGTCTTCAAACGGCCTGACGCTGGAGTTAGTCCTGTCTTCAAACGTCCTGACCCTGGAGTTAGTCCTGTCTTCAAACGGCCTAACGCTGGAGTTAGTCCTGTCTTCAAACGGCCTAACCCTGGAGTTAGTCCTGTCTTCAAACGGCCTAACCCTGGAGTTAGTCCTGTCTTCAAACGGCCTTACCCTGGAGTTAGTCCTGTCTTCAAACGTCCTAACCCTGGAGTTAGTCCTGTCTTCAAACGGCCTAACCCTGGAGTTAGTCCTGTCTTCAAACGGCCTTACCCTGGAGTTAGTCCTGTCTTCAAACGGCCTGACGCTGGAGTTAGTCCTGTCTTCAAACGGCCTGACCCTGGAGTTAGTCCTGTCTTCAAACGGCCTAACCCTGGAGTTAGTCCTGTCTTCAAACGGCCTGACGCTGGAGTTAGTCCTGTCTTCAAACGGCCTGACCCTGGAGTTAGTCCTGTCTTCAAACGGCCTGACGCTGGAGTTAGTCCTGTCTTCAAACGGCCTAACCCTGGAGTTAGTCCTGTCTTCAAACGGCCTTACCCTGGAGTTAGTCCTGTCTTCAAACGGCCTGACGCTGGAGTTAGTCCTGTCTTCAAACGGCCTGACCCTGGAGTTAGTCCTGTCTTCAAACGGCCTAACCCTGGAGTTAGTCCTGTCTTCAAACGGCCTGACGCTGGAGTTAGTCCTGTCTTCAAACGTCCTTACCCTGGAGTTAGTCCTGTCTTCAAACGGCCTGACCCTGGAGTTAGTCCTGTCTTCAAACGGCCTGACGCTGGAGTTAGTCCTGTCTTCAAACGGCCTGACGGTGGAGTTAGTCCTGTCTTCAAACGGCCTAACCCTGGAGTTAGTCCTGTCTTCAAACGGCCTGACGCTGGAGTTAGTCCTGTCTTCAAACGGCCTTACCCTGGAGTTAGTCCTGTCTTCAAACGGCCTTACCCTGGAGTTAGTCCTGTCTTCAAACGTCCTAACCCTGGAGTTAGTCCTGTCTTCAAACGGCCTGACGCTGGAGTTAGTCCTGTCTTCAAACAGCCTAACGCTGGAGTTAGTCCTGTCTTCAAACGGCCTAACCCTGGAGTTAGTCCTGTCTTCAAACGGCCTAACCCTGGAGTTAGTCCTGTCTTCAAACGGCCTAACCCTGGAGTTAGTCCTGTCTTCAAACGGCCTGACGCTGGAGTTAGTCCTGTCTTCAAACGGCCTTACCCTGGAGTTAGTCCTGTCTTCAAACGGCCTTACCCTGGAGTTAGTCCTGTCTTCAAACGTCCTAACCCTGGAGTTAGTCCTGTCTTCAAACGGCCTGACGCTGGAGTTAGTCCTGTCTTCAAACGGCCTGACCCTGAAGTTAGTCCTGTCTTCAAACGGCCTAACCCTGGAGTTAGTCCTGTCTTCAAACGGCCTGACGCTGGAGTTAGTCCTGTCTTCAAACGGCCTGACGCTGGAGTTAGTCCTGTCTTCAAACGGCCTGACCCTGGAGTTAGTCCTGTCTTCAAACGGCCTAACCCTGGAGTTAGTCCTGTCTTCAAACGGCCTAACCCTGGAGTTAGTCCTGTCTTCAAACGGCCTGACGCTGGAGTTAGTCCTGTCTTCAAACGGCCTGACGCTGGAGTTAGTCCTGTCTTCAAACGGCCTAACCCTGGAGTTAGTCCTGTCTTCAAACGGCCTGACCCTGGAGTTAGTCCTGTCTTCAAACGGCCTGACGCTGGAGTTAGTCCTGTCTTCAAACGGCCTGACGCTGGAGTTAGTCCTGTCTTCAAACAGCCTGACCCTGGAGTTAGTCCTGTCTTCAAACGGCCTGACGCTGGAGTTAGTCCTGTCTTCAAACGGCCTGACGCTGGAGTTAGTCCTGTCTTCAAACGGCCCTACCCTGGAGTTAGTCCTGTCTTCAAACGGCCCTACCCTGGAGTTAGTCCTGTCTTCAAACGACCTGACCCTGGAGTTAGTCCTGTCTTCAAACGACCTGACCCTGGAGTTAGTCCTGTCTTCAAACGGCCTGACGCTGGAGTTAGTCCTGTCTTCAAACGGCCTGACCCTGGAGTTAGTCCTGTCTTCAAACGGCCTGACGGTGGAGTTAGTCCTGTCTTCAAACGGCCTGACCCTGGAGTTAGTCCTGTCTTCAAACTGCCCTACCCTGGAGTTAGTCCTGTCTTCAAACGACCTGACCCTGGAGTTAGTCCTGTCTTCAAACGGCCTGACGCTGGAGTTAGTCCTGTCTTCAAACGGCCTGACCCTGGAGTTAGTCCTGTCTTCAAACGGCCTGACGCTGGAGTTAGTCTTGTCTTCAAACGGCCTGACGCTGGAGTTAGTCCTGTCTTCAAACGGCCTGACCCTGGAGTTAGTCCTGTCTTCAAATGGCCTGACGGTGGAGTTAGTCCTGTCTTCAAACGGCCTGACGCTGGAGTTAGTCCTGTCTTCAAACGGCCTAACCCTGGAGTTAGTCCTGTCTTCAAACGGCCTAACCCTGGAGTTAGTCCTGTCTTCAAACGGCCTGACGCTGGAGTTAGTCCTGTCTTCAAACAGTCTAACCCTGGAGTTAGTCCTGTCTTCAAACGGCCTGACGCTGGAGTTAGTCCTGTCTTCAAACGGCCTAACCCTGGAGTTAGTCCTGTCTTCAAACGGCCTGACGCTGGAGTTAGTCCTGTCTTCAAACGGCCTGACCCTGGAGTTAGTCCTGTCTTCAAACGGCCTGACGCTGGAGTTAGTCCTGTCTTCAAACGGCCTAACCCTGGAGTTAGTCCTGTCTTCAAACGGCCTGACCCTGGAGTTAGTCCTGTCTTCAAACAGCCTGACCCTGGAGTTAGTCCTGTCTTCAAACGGCCTAACCCTGGAGTTAGTCCTGTCTTCAAACAGCCTAACCCTGGAGTTAGTCCTGTCTTCAAACGGCCTGACGCTGGAGTTAGTCCTGTCTTCAAACGGCCTGACCCTGGAGTTAGTCCTGTCTTCAAAAGGCCTGACGCTGGAGTTAGTCCTGTCTTCAAACGGCCTAACCCTGGAGTTAGTCCTGTCTTCAAACGGCCTGACGCTGGAGTTAGTCCTGTCTTCAAACGGCCCTACGCTGGAGTTAGTCCTGTCTTCAAACGGCCTGACGCTGGAGTTAGTCCTGTCTTCAAACGGCCTAACCCTGGAGTTAGTCCTGTCTTCAAACGACCTTACCCTGGAGTTAGTCCTGTCTTCAAACGGCCTGACCCTGGAGTTAGTCCTGTCTTCAAACGGCCTAACGCTGGAGTTAGTCCTGTCTTCAAACGGCCTGACGCGGGAGTTAGTCCTGTCTTCAAACGGCCTGACGCTGGAGTTAGTCCTGTCTTCAAACGGCCTGACGCTGGAGTTAGTCCTGTCTTCAAACAGCCTGACCCTGGAGTTAGTCCTGTCTTCAAACGGCCTGACGCTGGAGTTAGTCCTGTCTTCAAACGGCCTGACGCTGGAGTTAGTCCTGTCTTCAAACGGCCTGACGCTGGAGTTAGTCCTGTCTTCAAACGGCCTGACGCTGGAGTTAGTCCTGTCTTCAAACGGCCTGACGCTGGAGTTAGTCCTGTCTTCAAACGGCCTGACGCTGGAGTTAGTCCTGTCTTCAAACGGCCCTACCCTGGAGTTAGTCCTGTCTTCAAACGGCCCTACCCTGGAGTTAGTCCTGTCTTCAAACGACCTGACCCTGGAGTTAGTCCTGTCTTCAAACGGCCCTACCCTGGAGTTAGTCCTGTCTTCAAACGGCCCTACCCTGGAGTTAGTCCTGTCTTCAAACGGCCTGACGCTGGAGTTAGTCCTGTCTTCAAACGGCCTGACCCTGGAGTTAGTCCTGTCTTCAAAAGGCCTGACGCTGGAGTTAGTCCTGTCTTCAAACGGCCTAACCCTGGAGTTAGTCCTGTCTTCAAACGGCCTGACGCTGGAGTTAGTCCTGTCTTCAAACGGCCCTACGCTGGAGTTAGTCCTGTCTTCAAACGGCCTGACGCTGGAGTTAGTCCTGTCTTCAAACGGCCTAACCCTGGAGTTAGTCCTGTCTTCAAACGACCTTACCCTGGAGTTAGTCCTGTCTTCAAACGGCCTGACCCTGGAGTTAGTCCTGTCTTCAAACGGCCTAACGCTGGAGTTAGTCCTGTCTTCAAACGGCCTGACGCGGGAGTTAGTCCTGTCTTCAAACGGCCTGACGCTGGAGTTAGTCCTGTCTTCAAACGGCCTGACGCTGGAGTTAGTCCTGTCTTCAAACAGCCTGACCCTGGAGTTAGTCCTGTCTTCAAACGGCCTGACGCTGGAGTTAGTCCTGTCTTCAAACGGCCTGACGCTGGAGTTAGTCCTGTCTTCAAACGGCCTGACGCTGGAGTTAGTCCTGTCTTCAAACGGCCTGACGCTGGAGTTAGTCCTGTCTTCAAACGGCCTGACGCTGGAGTTAGTCCTGTCTTCAAACGGCCTGACGCTGGAGTTAGTCCTGTCTTCAAACGGCCCTACCCTGGAGTTAGTCCTGTCTTCAAACGGCCCTACCCTGGAGTTAGTCCTGTCTTCAAACGACCTGACCCTGGAGTTAGTCCTGTCTTCAAACGGCCCTACCCTGGAGTTAGTCCTGTCTTCAAACGGCCCTACCCTGGAGTTAGTCCTGTCTTCAAACGGCCTGACGCTGGAGTTAGTCCTGTCTTCAAACAGCCTGACCCTGGAGTTAGTCCTGTCTTCAAACGGCCTAACGCTGGAGTTAGTCCTGTCTTCAAACGGCCTGACGCTGGAGTTAGTCCTGTCTTCAAACGGCCTGACGCTGGAGTTAGTCCTGTCTTCAAACGTCCTGACCCTGGAGTTAGTCCTGTCTTCAAACGGCCTTACCCTGGAGTTAGTCCTGTCTTCAAACGGCCTAACCCTGGAGTTAGTCCTGTCTTCAAACGGCCTGACCCTGGAGTTAGTCCTGTCTTCAAACGGCCTGACCCTGGAGTTAGTCCTGTCTTCAAACGTCCTAACCCTGGAGTTAGTCCTGAGCACCAAATGTCCTTTTTTTTCTTCTCCACAGTCATATTTGCCTCTTAAAACATCACGTTTCACACACACTGACCTAGTCGGTCGGCACCATCATTACCTCACACTCATCTTTATTGTAATTTCCTTCAATGTGATCGTATATATCCCTATAATGGGTAATGAAACTGTCTCCTCGCTGAGCCGCCCCCGGCAGCCATAATGGATCATCCCTCCTCCTAACAGAGCTAAGATGCTTCCATAATGGACCTGGTATAAAGTAGTGCACTATATAGGCAATATGGTTCTATAGGGCTCTGGTCTAAAGTAGTGCACTATATAGGGAATAGGGTTCTATAGGGCTCGGTCTAAAGTAGTGCACTCTATAGAACCCTATATAGTGCACTACTTTAGACCAGGACCCTATAGAACCCTATTCCCTATATAATGCACTATATAGGGAATAGGGTTCTATAGGGCCCTGGTGTAAAGTAGTGCACTGTATATAAGGAATAGGGTTCTATAGGGCTCTGGTCTAAAGTAGTGCACTATAATAGGGAATAGGGTTCTATATGGTCCTGGTCTAAAGTAGTGCACTATAAATAGGGAATAGGGTTCTATAGGGCTCTGGTATAACGTAGTGCACTATATAGGGAATATAGTGCCATTTGAGACGTCACCAGGAAGAGTGACAGCTTACACCTAAGTAGCCCACCCTCATCCCCCACCACACATCGACCTCTAACCCCTACTCAGCATAAACACATCTTCTGTAGGAAATAGCTGTCTGTCATCCCTCTATACCTTAACCATTTAACCATCTCTCTCTCTCTCTCTCTCTCTCTCTCTCTCTCTCTCTCTCTCTCTCTCTCTCTCTCTCTCTCTCTCTCTCTCTCTCTCTCTCGCTCTCGCTCTCTCTGTCTCTCTCTCTCTATTTGTCTTTCTCTCTCTCTCTCTCTGTCTCTGGCTCTCTCTCTCTCCGTATCTCTCTATCTGTCTCTCTCTATCTCTCTGTCTCTCTCTCTATCTGTCTCTCTCTCTGTCTCTCTCGTTCTCTCTCTCTTTAATCTCTATTCATTACATAAAAATCTATCTCTCACTGGCTGCCTATTTCCTATTCTCTCTCTCATCTCTGAGGCAGAGAGAGGAACACATCTGCATTGCTTGTTGTTTGGGGGGGTTTAGGCTGAGTTTCTGTACAGCACACTGTGACATCGGCTGACGTAAAAGAGAAGTGCTTTATAAATACATTTGATTGATGACAGAGAGAGGCCTCTGGGAGTGGTGGGTTTTGTAGTGCAATGCATTGAAGCTATAGGTCTGTCCTCGTGTTTATTCTAAAGGGCTGCTGGTATAGCTAGGAGCCATAATACATTGATAGAATTAACTTGCTTTACACACACAGTCACTGCTGCTGCTGTACAGTACGTCTTAGTCCCCCAGCTGCTGAACGACTGACAGCCTGGTTTCTGGCGGCCTGGTTTCTGACAGCCTGGTTTCTGGCTGCCTGGTTTCTGGCCACCTGGTTTCTGGCTGCCTGGTTTCTGACAGCCTGGTTTCTGGCAGCCTGGTTTCTGGCAGCCTGGGTTCTATCAGCCTGGGTTCTGGCAGCCTGGGTTCTGGCAGCCTGGTTTCTGGCAGGCTGGTTTCTGGCAGCCTGGTTTCTGGCTGCCTGGTTTCTGGCTGTCTGGTTTCTGACAGCCTGGTTTCTGGCAGCCTGGGTTTTGCCAGCCTGGTATCTGGCAGCCTGGTTTCGTGCAGCCTGGTTTCTGGCTGCCTGGTTTCTGACAGCCTGGTTTCTGGCAGCCTGGTTTCTGACAGCCTGGTTTCTGACAGCTTGGTTTCTGACAGCCTGGTTTCTGGCAGCCTGGTTTCTGGCTGACTTACTGTGTTCTTTGCTCACTGCTTTATGATAATAAGGAGTGTACTTGAAAACCTAATAACCCCCCTGCCTGGGATTGGTATGATTCATCACAGGGTAGAGAGTGTGTGTGGGGGGGTTGGAGGGAGGCAGGGAGGGAGGGAGGCAGGGAGGGTTGGAGGGAGGCAGGGAGGGAGGGAGGCAGGGAGGGTTGGAGGCAGGCAGGGAGGGAGGGAGGCAGGGAGGGAGGCAGGGAGGGTTGGAGGGAGGGAGGCAGAGAGGGAGGAGGCAGGGAGGGTTGGAGGGAGGCAGGGAGGGAGGGAGGCAGGGAGGGAGGGAGGCAGGGAGGGTTGGAGGGAGGCAGGGAGGGAGGGAGGCAGGGAGGGAGGGTGGCAGGGAGGGTTGGATGGAGGCAGAGAGGGAGGGAGGCAGAGAGGGAGGGAGGCAGGGAGGGTTGGAGGGAGGCAGGGAGGGAGGGAGGGAGGCAGGGAGGGTTGGAGGGAGGCAGGGAGGGAGGGAGGCAGGGAGGGAGGGAGGCAGGGAGGGTTGGAGGGAGGCAGGGAGGGAGGGAGGCAGGGAGGGAGGGTGGCAGGGAGGGTTGGATGGAGGCAGAGAGGGAGGGAGGCAGAGAGGGAGGGAGGCAGGGAGGGTTGGAGGGAGGCAGGGAGGGAGGGAGGCAGGGAGGGTTGGAGGGAGGCAGGGAGGGAGGGAGGCAGGGAGGGAGGGAGAGAGGCAGGGAGGGTTGGAGGGAGGCAGAGAGGGAGGGAGGCAGAGAGGGAGGGAGGCAGAGAGGGAGGGAGGCAGGGAGGGTTGGAGGGAGGCAGGGAGGGAGGGAGGCAGGGAGGGTTGGAGGGAGGCAGAGAGGGAGGGAGGCAGGGAGGGTTGGAGGGAGGCAGGGAGGGAGGGAGGCAGGGAGGGAGGGAGGCAGGGAGGGTTGGAGGGAGGCAGAGAGGGAGCGAGGGAGAGAGGGAGGGAGGCAGGGAGGGAGGGAGGCAGGGAGGGAGGGAGGCAGGGAGGCAGAGAGGGAGGGAGGGAGAGAGGGAGGGAGGCAGGGAGGGAGGCAGGGAGGGTTGGAGGGAGGCGGAGAGGGAGGGAGGGAGAGAGGGAGGGAGGGAGGCAGAGAGGGTTGGAGGGAGGGAGGCAGAGAGGGAGGTAGGGAGAGAGGAAGGGAGGCAGGGTAGGAGGGAGGCAGGGAGGGAGGTAGGGAGAGAGGAACGGAGGGAGGGAGGGAGGCAGGGAGGCAGGGTGGGAGTGAGGCAGGGAGGGTTGGAGGGAGGCAGAGAGGGAGGGAGGGAGGGAGAGAGGAAGGGAGGGTTGGAGGGAGGCAGAGAGGGAGGGAGGGAGAGAGGGAGGGAGGCAGGGAGGGAGGCAGGGAGGGTTGGAGGGAGGCGGAGAGGGAGGGAGGGAGAGAGGGAGGGAGGCAGGGAGGGAGGGAGGCAGAGAGGGTTGGAGGGAGGGAGGCAGAGAGGGAGGTAGGGAGAGAGGAAGGGAGGCAGGGAGGGAGGGAGGCAGGGAGGGAGGTAGGGAGAGAGGAACGGAGGGAGGGAGGGAGGCAGGGAGGCAGGGTGGGAGGGAGGCAGGGAGGGAGAGATTGTGGACTACAGAGCTGTCTCTCTATAATATAACCCTGGTACTACAGGTGAGTGTGGACTACAGAGCTGTCTCTATAATATAACCCTGGTACTACAGGTGAGTGTGGACTACAGAGCTGTCTCTCTATAACATAACCCTAGTACTACAGGTGAGTGTGGACTACAGAGCTGTGTCTCTATAATATAACCCTGGTACTACAGGTGAGTGTGGACTACAGAGCTGTCTCTCTATAATATAACCCTGGTACTACAGGTGAGTGTGGACTACAGAGCTGTGTCTCTATAATATAACCCTGGTACTACAGGTGAGTGTGGACTACAGAGCTGTCTCTATAATATAACCCTGATACTACAGGTGAGTGTGGAATACAGAGCTGTCTCTATAATATAACCCTGGTACTACAGGTGAGTGTGGACTACAGAGCTGTCTCTATATAATATAACCCTGATACTACAGGTGAGTGTGGACTACAGAGCTGTCTCTCTATAATATAACCCTGGTACTACAGGTGAGTGTAGACTACAGAGCTGTCTCTATAATATAACCCTGATACTACAGGTGAGTGTGGGCTACAGAGCTGTCTCTATATAATATAACCCTGATACTACAGGTGAGTGTGGGCTACAGAGCTGTCTCTATATAATATAACCCTGATACTACAGGTGAGTGTAGACTACAGAGCTGTCTCTATATAATATAACCCTGATACTACAGGTGAGTGTAGACTACAGAGCTGTCTCTATATAATATAACCCTGATACTACAGGTGAGTGTGGGCTACAGAGCTGTCTCTATAATATAACCCTGGTACTACAGGTGAGTGTGGACTACAGAGCTGTCTCTCTATAATATAACCCTGGTACTACAGGTGAGTGTAGACTACAGAGCTGTCTCTATAATATAACCCTGGTACTACAGGTGAGTGTGGACTACAGAGCTGTCTCTATAATATAACCCTGGTACTACAGGTGAGTGTGGACTACAGAGCTGTCTCTATAATATAACCCTGGTACTACAGGTGAGTGTGGACTACAGAGCTGTCTCTATAATATAACCCTGGTACTACAGGTGAGTGTGGACTACAGAGCTGTCTCTCTATAATATAACCCTGGTACTACAGGTGAGTGTGGACTACAGAGCTGTCTCTATAATATAACCCTGGTACTACAGGTGAGTGTGGACTACAGAGCTGTCTCTCTATAATATAACCCTGGTACTACAGGTGAGTGTGGACTACAGAGCTGTCTCTATAATATAACCCTGGTACTACAGGTGAGTGTGGACTACAGAGCTGTCTCTCTATAATATAACCCTAGTACTACAGGTGAGTGTGGACTACAGAGCTGTCTCTCTATAATATAACCCTGGTACTACAGGTGAGTGTGGACTACAGAGCTGTCTCTCTATAATATAACCCTGGTACTACAGGTCAGTGTGGACAACAGAGCTGTCTCTATAATATAACCCTGGTACTACAGGTGAGTGTGGACAACAGAGCTGTCTCTATAATATAACCCTGGTACTACAGGTGAGTGTGGACAACAGAGCTGTCTCTATAATATAACCCTGGTACTACAGGTGAGTGTAGACTACAGAGCTGTCTCTATAATATAACCCTGGTACTACAGGTGAGTGTGGACTACAGAGCTGTCTCTCTATAATATAACCCTGGTACTACAGGTGAGTGTGGAATACTTAGCTGTCTCTCTATAATATAACCCTGGTACTACAGGTGAGTGTAGACTACAGAGCTATCTCTCTCTATAATATAACCCTGGTACTACAGGTGAGTGTGGAATACTTAGCTGTCTCTCTATAATATAACCCTGGTACTACAGGTGAGTGTGGACTACAGAGCTGTCTCTATAATATAACCCTGATACTACAGGTGAGTGTGGACTACAGAGCTGTCTCTCTATAATATAACCCTGGTACTACAGGTGAGTGTGGACTACAGAGCTGTCTCTATAATATAACCCTGGTACTACAGGTGAGTGTGGACTACAGAGCTGTCTCTCTATAATATAACCCTGGTACTACAGGTGAGTGTGGATTACTTAGCTGTCTCTCTATAATATAACCCTGGTACTACAGGTGAGTGTAGACTACAGAGCTATCTCTCTCTATAATATAACCCTGGTACTACAGGTGAGTGTGGAATACTTAGCTGTCTCTCTATAATATAACCCTGGTACTACAGGTGAGTGTGGACTACAGAGCTGTCTCTATAATATAACCCTGATACTACAGGTGAGTGTGGACTAAAGAGCTGTCTCTCTATAATATAACCCTGGTACTACAGGTGAGTGTGGACTACAGAGCTGTCTCTCTATAATATAACCCTGGTACTACAGGTGAGTGTGGACTACAGAGCTGTGTCTCTATAATATAACCCTGGTACTACAGGTGAGTGTGGACTACAGAGCTGTCTCTCTATAATATAACCCTGGTACTACAGGTGAGTGTGGACTACAGAGCTGTCTCTCTATAATATAACCCTGGTACTACAGGTGAGTGTGGACTACAGAGCTGTCTCTCTATAATATAACCCTGGTACTACAGGTGAGTGTTGAGGCCGTTTATAACTTATATTCTGGTCCGGAGACACGAGGCCCTAACACATTACACGCTGGTCTCTATTTCTCTATTTTGTTGCATCTTTTGTACAGAACAATGTCATGTAAAATGTACATGAAATACACAAAATCACAAAATCACAAAATCACAATGATATGGTCTGTTCATATTAGACTGATGTGAAAGCAGGATGGGCAGTTCTTTAGCGTTCATGTGATGCTTGAAACGTGGGAAGTTTCCCTTGGCCTCAACACTCCATTCTGAAGAGGAAGGATCTATTCATCACCTCAAGCCCATTTAAGCCACAATGCCTTGGAAATAACTTCTCTTTCCATGTATCCCTTTTAGCTCGACCTGTTTTAGAATGATCCAAACTGATGAACACTCTCCCGTCGTACGGGGCCCCCCCATCTACTCCTCATTTAAACGGATCTCTCCATGCCTCTCCTCCTTCTCCTGAAGGGGCCCGGCGTGATCAATGCCTTGTTTATTTGCCCGTGTGTTTAAATAAACGAATGACGCTAAGCGGAGACAAGTCACCTCCGGCGTTAACCCTCTATCGTTATAATCAATGACTGAAGGGATTTTCCTCAGGGGAGCGGCAGGATATTAAAGAGGTGATGTAGATGACTGGAGGGATGTTTATCAGGGTAGCTACATGATATGTGGCCCGTTTCAGGAAACGAGGTGTTTGTTGCACTTCACAGGAGAGGTACTTGAACAATAAACATACCTTTTATCAAATTAATTTGGGGGCGAAAATGCCATCTGAACAGTGAACTTTCATGTGCCTTAGTAACAAACGTCTATGTCATCTGTAAATATGAATACAATGTTTATTTAGGATGGTTTAGCAACAGGAAAAAGAGAGGGAACCTTCCCACTAGCCATGATTGGCTGAGATAACGAATGGGCTGGACATTCCCGAGAGATGAGTTCAGATTGGTCGGCCATGTAGCTCGCTTCTGTCTATAACGTGAGCTGCTCAGTATGTGATTATAAATATTTCCTACCGCAGCACTTTTTAAAAGATATCATGAAGAATCGTCGCTATTGCTGCCGTGAATTTAACAAGGGCCATTGATAAAGATCAGAGGGAAAAAGACTCCTTTCTGGAGGACGACCGTGCCGTGCTGACTCTCTGTGACTCTGAAAATGAATCAAGACGATGAGGAAATCCCTGATTTAGTTTTTTACAAAACAACATTTTAATTGAACCAGACATTGTAGAGTCTTCTGATGACAGCCATCAACAGTGTTGTTGTTGAAATCGGTGGTTGGAAGCAGAATATGACGGCTAAGGAGATGGAGAATATGACGGCTAAGGAGATGGAGAATATGACGGCTAAGGAGATGGAGAATATGACGGCTAAGGAGATGGAGAATATGACGGCTAAGGAGATGGAGAATATGACGGCTAAGGAGATGGAGAATATGACGGCTAAGGAGATGGAGAATATGACGGCTAAGGAGATGGAGAATATGACGGCTAAGGAGATGGAGAATATGACGGCTAAGGAGATGGAGAATATGACGGCTAAGGAGATGGAGAATATGACGGCTAAGGAGATGGAGAATATGACGGCTAAGGAGATGGAGAATATGACGGCTAAGGAGATGGAGAATATGACGGCTAAGGAGATGGAGAATATGACGGCTAAGGAGATGGAGAATATGACGGCTAAGGAGATGGAGAATATGACGGCTAAGGAGATGGAGAATATGACGGCTAAGGAGATGGAGAATATGACGGCTAAGGAGATGGAGAATATGACGGCTAAGGAGATGGAGAATATGACGGCTAAGGAGATGGAGAATATGACGGCTAAGGAGATGGAGAATATGACGGCTAAGGAGATGGAGAATATGACGGCTAAGGAGATGGAGAATATGACGGCTAAGGAGATGGAGAATATGACGGCTAAGGAGATGGAGAATATGACGGCTAAGGAGATGGAGAATATGACGGCTAAGGAGATGGAGAATATGACGGTAAGGAGATGGAGAATATGACGGCTAAGGAGATGGAGAATATGACGGCTAAGGAGATGGAGAATATGACGGCTAAGGAGATGGAGAATATGACGGCTAAGGAGATGGAGAATATGACGGCTAAGGAGATGGAGAATATGACGGCTAAGGAGATGGAGAATATGACGGCTAAGGAGATGGAGAATATGACGGCTAAGGAGATGGAGAATATGACGGCTAAGGAGATGGAGAATATGACGGCTAAGGAGATGGAGAATATGACGGCTAAGGAGATGGAGAATATGACGGCTAAGGAGATGGAGAATATGACGGCTAAGGAGATGGAGAATATGACGGCTAAGGAGATGGAGAATATGACGGCTAAGGAGATGGAGAATATGACGGCTAAGGAGATGGAGAATATGACGGCTAAGGAGATGGAGAATATGACGGCTAAGGAGATGGAGAATATGACGGTAAGGAGATGGAGAATATGACGGCTAAGGAGATGGAGAATATGACGGTAAGGAGATGGAGAATATGACGGCTAAGGAGATGGAGAATATGACGGCTAAGGAGATGGAGAATATGACGGCTAAGGAGATGGAGAATATGACGGCTAAGGAGATGGAGAATATGACGGCTAAGGAGATGGAGAATATGACGGCTAAGGAGATGGAGAATATGACGGTAAGGAGATGGAGAATATGACGGCTAAGGAGATGGAGAATATGACGGTAAGGAGATGGAGAATATGACGGCTAAGGAGATGGAGAATATGACGGCTAAGGAGATGGAGAATATGACGGCTAAGGAGATGGAGAATATGACGGCTAAGGAGATGGAGAATATGACGGCTAAGGAGATGGAGAATATGACGGCTAAGGAGATGGAGAATATGACGGCTAAGGAGATGGAGAATATGACGGCTAAGGAGATGGAGAATATGACGGCTAAGGAGATGGAGAATATGACGGCTAAGGAGATGGAGAATATGACGGCTAAGGAGATGGAGAATATGACGGCTAAGGAGATGGAGACTATGACGCTAAGGAGATGGAGAATATGACGGCGTTTGATTGCAAATATACGCAGGGAGTTGAAAAGAGAACACGTAAATCTGTTGTATAAAAAACGCCTGTCTCCGGATTACATCTTTAAACTAACGCGTCCGTGACAGAGAGGGAGACGTCTACCAAGCTACATTTTCAAATATTTTACATTTCAAATTTTGTCAGAGTGTAATTTTCATTGAAAGTTAAAGCGTGCTGTTAGCTAGCTAATGTTAGCTGGCTAGCTCGCTAACTAACGTTACTTGTATGATCTGGGTAGTAATATTATTAGTATCTCAGAAAATCATTTTTTTTGCATTGCTAGTTACAGCTTAACGTTAACTAGCTAGTTAACGTTGAAACGAGTTTGGTTAGCTTTAACTACCTACAGGCTATTGCATGGTGGCTATCAGTTTGTATTGCTAGTAGTACGGGTTGGGATTATTGCCTCATTCAAGACAACAGGGAACTGGGAACTTGTAAATCTCTGACTACCGACTTCAGTGCGTTACAAGATAACAGGGATCTGGGAACTTGTAAATCTCTGACTACCGACTTCAGTGCGTTCAAGACAACAGGGAACTGGGAACTTGTAAATCTCTGACTACCGACTTCAGTGTGTTACAAGATAACAGGGATCTGGGAACTTTTAAATCTCTGACTACCGACTTCATTGCGTTACAAGACAACAGGGATCTGGGAACTTGTAGATCTCTGATGACTGACTTCAGTGTGTTACAAGACAACAGGGAACCCTGAAAAATGTTTTTGCTTTGACTGGGAAAAATACGGTCATCCAACTAGGTATTTTATTTTTCTACAGCCCTAACTTTCTGACCTGAAGGTCACTGACGTCATGATTTCGTATTTTTCCAAGTTCCCAGTTGTCTTGAAAGCAGCATTAGGTTCATTGTTTAGCTAGTGAGGTGCATGTCTTAACAAAAGACTCCACTTCTTTACATTCCCTAATTGGTTTACACTCCCTAATTGGTTTACACTCCCTAATTGTTACATTATTGACAGTATTTTAGTAATAAAATAATCCTGTAATAAAATGCAAATCAATTACTTAAAAATCATACAATGTGATTTTCTGGATTTTTGTTTTAGATTGCGTCTCTCACAGTTGAAGTGTACCTATGATAAAAAATTACAGACCTCTACATGCTTAGTAGGAAAGCCTGCAAAAAAATAAAAAAATAAATCGGCAGTGTATCAAATACTTGTTCTCCCCACTGCAACTACAGGTAATAGAAAACATTGCCATGGAAATATAATTCTATTATTCCACCATTCTAAAACACGGCTGGACAGCCCATAATCCACTAGGGGCAGGGTTTCTTCAACTGTGGGTTTGGGAGCCAAGGTGGGCCCTGGGCATGTGAGATTTGGGTTGTGAGTTTAGAGAGTAAATCTATAATCACACAGTCTTATATCTTCAGTTAGAAGACCGTTTGGATAACGGACGGACGGAACATGTTCTAATTTAGGTCTCCAGCTGAAAAAAAGTTTAAGAACCCTTGAATTTAAAAAAAATAGTCCTGGACAATAACAGATTTACCAATATCCTCTCTCTCTCTCTCTGCACGTTCACTGTAACAGATTTACCAATATCCTCTCTCTCGCTCTCTGCACGTTCACTGTAACAGATTTACCAATATCCTCTCTCTCTCTCTCTGCATGTTCACTGTAACAGATTTACCAATATCCTCTCTCTCTCTCTCTGCACGTTCACTGTAACAGATTTACCAATATCCTCTCTCTCTCTCTCTCTCTGCACGTTCACTGTAACAGATTTACCAATATCCTCTCTCTCTCTCTCTCTCTCTGCATGTTCACTGTTTGACGCTGATAAGCGTCCTAACTTAAACGCTTTTTTTGGTACTCAACTTATAGAAATGTGTTTTATGGCAAAAAAAAAAATATATCCTTTTTTGTAATTATGGGATAGATTGTTGCTTGGTTGCCAAACAACAATGTAATACTAGAGAAAACAAAACAAAAATCGGTAAGAAATTATAGTCCTAACGTGATTAAGTCCCTTATCAATTTGGAGAACCATTTGGGGCCCCGTCGTCCCTCAACTTGGAGGATGAGATAGGAATCCTGAAGGGAACCTCTGCTCTCAAACGGTTGATTTAGAGAAGTGTTTATGTCGTGGCTGGCTCCCCAAAGGACATTTTCAACTCGTCTGTTGTGTCCCAAATGGCACCCTATTCTCTATACTGTATAGTGCACTGCTTTTGACCAGGGCGGCCCATATAGCATTGGGCACAACAAAGAGAATAGTGTTTCGTTTGGGACTCTTCTTCTTGTTTTTTCTCTGCTCCTCCTCCTTCTCCTTCTCCCTGAGGGTACCTCCACAGGTTTAGTGACATCCCTGGGTTTTATCAAAGGGGTTTATCCAACATTTATGTACTACTGTCAAGCCCGGGATTCTGAGGAAACAGCAGCAGCCGTCCCTCCTAAAGGAGCTTTATCAAAGCTAGGCATCGGGTCTCTACACTACAAGACGATAAGACTGAATCAGAGGGAGGAAGGCATCGGGTCTCTACACTACAAGACGATAAGACTGAATCAGAGGGAGGAAGGCATCGGGTCTCTACACTACAAGACGATAAGACGGAATCAGAGGGAGGAAGGCATCGGGTCTCTACACTACAAGACGATAAGACGGAATCAGAGGGAGGAAGGCATCGGGTCTCTACACTACAAGACGATAAGACTGAATCAGAGGGAGGAAGGCATCGGGTCTCTACACTACAAGACGATAAGACTGAATCAGAGGGAGGAAGGCATCGGGTCTCTACACTACAAGACGATAAGACGGAATCAGAGGGAGGAAGGCATCGGGTCTCTACACTACAAGACGATAAGACTGAATCAGAGGGAGGAAGGCATCGGGTCTCTACACTACAAGACGATAAGACTGAATCAGAGGGAGGAAGGCATCGGGTCTCTACACTACAAGACGATAAGACGGAATCAGAGGGAGGAAGGCATCGGGTCTCTACACTACAAGACGATAAGACGGAATCAGAGGGAGGAAGGCATCGGGTCTCTACACTACAAGACGATAAGACGGAATCAGAGGGAGGAAGGCATCGGGTCTCTACACTACAAGACGATAAGACTGAACCAGAGGGAGGAAGGCATCGGGTCTCTACACTACAAGACGATAAGACTGAATCAGAGGGAGGAAGGCATCGGGTCTCTACACTACAAGACGATAAGACGGAATCAGAGGGAGGAAGGCATCGGGTCTCTACACTACAAGACGATAAGACGGAATCAGAGGGAGGAAGGCATCGGGTCTCTACACTACAAGACGATAAGACGGAATCAGAGGGAGGAAGGCATCGGGTCTCTACACTACAAGACGATAAGACGGAATCAGAGGGAGGAAGGTATCGGGTCTCTACACTACAAGACGATAAGACGGAATCAGAGGGAGGAAGGCATCGGGTCTCTACACTACAAGACGATAAGACGGAATCAGAGGGAGGAAGGCATCGGGTCTCTACACTACAAGACGATAAGACGGAATCAGAGGGAGGAAGGTATCGGGTCTCTACACTACAAGACGATAAGACGGAATCAGAGGGAGGAAGGCATCGGGTCTCTACACTACAAGACGATAAGACGGAATCAGAGGGAGGAAGGCATCGGGTCTCTACACTACAAGACGATAAGACGGAATCAGAGGGAGGAAGGCATCGGGTCTCTACACTACAAGACGATAAGACTGAATCAGAGGGAGGAAGGCATCGGGTCTCTACACTACAAGACGATAAGACGGAATCAGAGGGAGGAAGGCATCGGGTCTCTACACTACAAGACGATAAGACGGAATCAGAGGGAGGAAGGCATCGGGTCTCTACACTACAAGACGATAAGACGGAATCAGAGGGAGGAAGGCATCGGGTCTCTACACTACAAGACGATAAGACTGAATCAGAGGGAGGAAGGCATCGGGTCTCTACACTACAAGACGATAAGACTGAATCAGAGGGAGGAAGGCATCGGGTCTCTACACTACAAGACGATAAGACTGAATCAGAGGGAGGAAGGCATCGGGTCTCTACACTACAAGACGATAAGACTGAATCAGAGGGAGGAAGGCATCGGGTCTCTACACTACAAGACGATAAGACGGAATCAGAGGGAGGAAGGCATCGGGTCTCTACACTACAAGACGATAAGACTGAATCAGAGGGAGGAAGGCATCGGGTCTCTACACTACAAGACGATAAGACGGAATCAGAGGGAGGAGGGCATCGGGTCTCTACACTACAAGACGATAAGACGGAATCAGAGGGAGGAAGGCATCGGGTCTCTACACTACAAGACGATAAGACGGAATCAGAGGGAGGAAGGCATCGGGTCTCTACACTACAAGACGATAAGACGGAATCAGAGGGAGGAAGGCATCGGGTCTCTACACTACAAGACGATAAGACGGAATCAGAGGGAGGAAGACATCAGGTCTCTACACTACAAGACGATAAGACGGAATCAGAGGGAGGAAGGCATCGGGTCTCTACACTACAAGACGATAAGACTGAATCAGAGGGAGGAAGGCATCGGGTCTCTACACTACAAGACGATAAGACGGAATCAGAGGGAGGAAGGCATCGGGTCTCTACACTACAAGACGATAAGACGGAATCAGAGGGAGGAAGACATCAGGTCTCTACACTACAAGACGATAAGACGGAATCAGAGGGAGGAAGGCATCGGGTCTCTACACTACAAGACGATAAGACTGAATCAGAGGGAGGAAGGCATCGGGTCTCTACACTGCAAGACGATAAGACGGAATCAGAGGGAGGAAGGCATCGGGTCTCTACACTACAAGACGATAAGACTGAATCAGAGGGAGGAAGACATCGGGTCTCTACACTACAAGACGATAAGACTGAATCAGAGGGAGGAAGACATCAGGTCTCTACACTACAAGACGATAAGACTGAATCAGAGGGAGGAAGGCATCGGGTCTCTACACTACAAGACGATAAGACGGAATCAGAGGGAGGAAGGCATCGGGTCTCTACACTACAAGACGATAAGACGGAATCAGAGGGAGGAAGACATCAGGTCTCTACACTACAAGACGATAAGACGGAATCAGAGGGAGGAAGGCATCGGGTCTCTACACTACAAGACGATAAGACGGAATCAGAGGGAGGAAGGCATCGGGTCTCTACACTACAAGACGATAAGACGGAATCAGAGGGAGGAAGGCATCGGGTCTCTACACTACAAGACGATAAGACGGAATCAGAGGGAGGAAGACATCAGGTCTCTACACTACAAGACGATAAGACGGAATCAGAGGGAGGAAGGCATCGGGTCTCTACACTACAAGACGATAAGACTGAATCAGAGGGAGGAAGACATCAGGTCTCTACACTACAAGACGATAAGACTGAATCAGAGGGAGGAAGACATCAGGTCTCTACACTACAAGACGATAAGACGGAATCAGAGGGAGGAAGACATCAGGTCTCTACACTACAAGACGATAAGACTGAATCAGAGGGAGGAAGGCATCGGGTCTCTACACTACAAGACGATAAGACGGAATCAGAGGGAGGAAGGCATCAGGTCTCTACACTACAAGACGATAAGACTGAATCAGAGGGAGGAAGACGTTGACGGGCTGATGGGAGTCGTTTCTTAAACACAAAGATATCTGTCTACATCTGTCTTCCTCTAAAAAAAACAAGAAAAATAAACACGAGGTGCAGCACATTTCTTCAAAAATGTGGTGGATTTGACTTGGTGCTTCTTGTGTAGTTATGGACACAAGCTGCCTCAAATGGGGTTGAAACTCTATAGTGTTTTAAAAGGGGTTTATATCAATAGTTAGACTACATTCAGCACCACATTACTAGTATATTCCTTCTATTATACATTTATACACACTATTATTCACCTGTCAATGAGGTTTGTCCAGGACGTATTACCACACACTCCAACTGTTCTCTCCTTTCACTCTTCTTCTCCCGTCTCTTATTTTCTCTCGTCTCGTCTCCTTTCCACTTC
>NW_026600504.1:77500-96066 GCF_029448725.1 Salvelinus fontinalis
CTATTGGGCAACATGTCCCGTTCAATTAAAATGCCTGCCTGTCTGCCAGGCTGTCTACTTGTCTGCCTGGCTACCTGCCTGCCTGTCTGTCTGTCTGTCTGTCTGTCTGTCTGTCTGTCTGTCTGTCTGTCTGTCTGTATGACTTCACGCATATTGACTAGAGACTCCTTTTTGAATAATTATTTCACATTGCTGAAGTGCTTCCTGTCTGTCTGAAGAGAGAGAGAGAGAGACAGAGAGAGAGACAGAGAGAGAGACAGAGAGAGAGACAGAGAGAGAGAGAGAGAGAGAGACAGAGAGAGAGACAGAGAGAGAGAAGGAGATGGAGAGAGAGAGAGACAGAGAGAGAGAGAGAGAGACGAGAGAGAGACACAGAGAGACACAGAGAGAGACAGAGAGAGAGAGAGAGAGAGAGAGAGAGAGAGAGAGACAGAGAGAGGGAAGGAGATGGAGAGAGAGACAGAGAGAGAGACAGAGAGAGACAGAGAGAGACAGAGAGAGAGACAGAGAGAGACAGAGAGAGAGATGCATGGGTTGACTCAACCTGCAGTATCCATGGTTATATCCACAGGGCAGGTGAGTTTAGGGACATGAAAGGGTTTAGGGTCATGAAAGGGTTTAGGGTCATGAAAGGGTTTAGGGTCATGAAAGTTTTTTAGGGTCATGAAAGGGTTTAGGGTCATGAAAGGGTTTAGGGTTATGAAAGTTTTTTAGGGTCATGAAAGGGTTTAGGGTCATGAAAGGGTTTAGGGTCATGAAAGGGTTTAGGGTCATGAAAGGGTTTAGGGTCATGAAAGGGTTTAGGGTCATGCCATAAACTTATGCGCGTCAAATAACATTCAGACAATTGCAAAAATGCTTTTGGGAACAGGCAGAAAAAGATAACATCAATCCATTGAGTCAAAAAGCTCCACTGATTCACAAAGGACAATTTCTGAGTTGAATTCAATAAGAGAAACACAACATGAATGTTAAGGGAAGAGAAAGGAGGAAACACAATATGAATGTTAAGGGAAGAGACAGGAAACACAACATGAATGTTAAGGGAAGAGACAGGAGGAAACACAACATGAATGTTAAGGGAAGAGACAGGAGGAAACTCAACATGAATGTTTAGGGAAGAGACAGGAAACACAACATGAATGTTAAGGGAAGAGACAGGAGGAAACTCAACATGAATGTTTAGGGAAGAGACAGGAAACACAACATGAATGTTTAGGGAAGAGACAGGAGGAAACACAACATGAATGTTAAGGGAAGACACAGGAGGAAACACACAACATGAATGTTAAGGGAAGAGACAGGAGGAAACACAACATGAATGTTTAGGGAAGAGACAGGAGGAAACACAACATGAATGTTAAGGGAAGAGACAGGAGGAAGCACAACATGAATGTTTAGGGAAGAGACAGGAGGAAACACAACATGAATGTTTAGGGAAGAGACAGGAGGAAACACAACATGAATGTTTAGGGAAGAGACAGGAGGAAACACAACATGAATGTTTAGGGAAGAGACAGGAAGAAACACAACATGAATGTTTAGGGAAGAGACAGGAGGAAACACAACATGAATGTTAAGGGAAGACACAGGAGGAAACACAACATGAATGTTAAGGGAAGACACAGGAGGAAACACAACATGAATGTTAAGGGAAGACACAGGAGGAAACACAGCATGAATGTTAAGGGAAGACACAGGAGGAAACACAACATGAATGTTAAGGGAAGAGACAGGAGGAAACACAACATGAATGTTAAGGGAAGAGACAGGAGGAAACTCAACATGAATGTTAAGGGAAGAGACAGGAGGAAACACAACATGAATGTTTAGGGAAGAGACAGGAAACACAACATGAATGTTAAGGGAAGAGACAGGAGGAAAAACAACATGAATGTTTAGGGAAGAGACAGGAGGAAACACAACATGAATGTTAAGGGAAGAGACAGGAAACACAACATGAATGTTAAGGAAGAGACAGGAAACACAACATGAATGTTTAGGGAAGAGACAGGAGGAAACACAACATGAATGTTAAGGGAAGAGAAAGGAGGAAACACAACATGAATGTTCAGGAAGAGACAGGAGGAAACACAACATGAATGTTAAGGGAAGAGACAGGAGGAAACTCAACATGAATGTTAAGGGAAGAGACAGGAGGAAACACAACATGAATGTTTAGGGAAGAGACAGGAAACACAACATGAATGTTAAGGGAAGAGACAGGAGGAAACACAACATGAATGTTTAGGGAAGAGACAGGAGGAAACACAACATGAATGTTAAGGGAAGAGACAGGAAACACAACATGAATGTTAAGGAAGAGACAGGAAACACAACATGAATGTTTAGGGAAGAGACAGGAGGAAACACAACATGAATGTTTAGGGAAGAGACAGAAGGACATACAACATGAATGTTTAGGGAAGAGACAGGAAACACAACATGAATGTTAAGGGAAGAGACAGGAGGAAACACAACATGAATGTTTAGGGAAGAGACAGGAGGAAACACAACATGAATGTTTAGGGAAGAGACAGGAAGAAACACAACATGAATGTTTAGGGAAGAGACAGGAGGAAACACAACATGAATGTTAAGGGAAGACACAGGAGGAAACACAACATGAATGTTAAGGGAAGACACAGGAGGAAACACAACATGAATGTTAAGGGAAGACACAGGAGGAAACACAGCATGAATGTTAAGGGAAGACACAGGAGGAAACACAACATGAATGTTAAGGGAAGAGACAGGAGGAAACACAACATGAATGTTAAGGGAAGAGACAGGAGGAAACTCAACATGAATGTTAAGGGAAGAGACAGGAGGAAACACAACATGAATGTTTAGGGAAGAGACAGGAAACACAACATGAATGTTAAGGGAAGAGACAGGAGGAAACACAACATGAATGTTTAGGGAAGAGACAGGAGGAAACACAACATGAATGTTAAGGGAAGAGACAGGAAACACAACATGAATGTTAAGGAAGAGACAGGAAACACAACATGAATGTTTAGGGAAGAGACAGGAGGAAACACAACATGAATGTTAAGGGAAGAGACAGGAGGAAACTCAACATGAATGTTAAGGGAAGAGACAGGAGGAAACACAACATGAATGTTTAGGGAAGAGACAGGAAACACAACATGAATGTTAAGGGAAGAGACAGGAGGAAACACAACATGAATGTTTAGGGAAGAGACAGGAGGAAACACAACATGAATGTTAAGGGAAGAGACACGAAACACAACATGAATGTTAAGGAAGAGACAGGAAACACAACATGAATGTTTAGGGAAGAGACAGGAGGAAACACAACATGAATGTTTAGGGAAGAGACAGAAGGACATACAACATGAATGTTTAGGGAAGAGACAGGAAACACAACATGAATGTTAAGGGAAGAGACAGGAGGAAACACAACATGAATGTTTAGGGAAGAGACAGGAGGAAACACAACATGAATGTTTAGGGAAGAGACAGGAAACACAACATGAATGTTAAGGGAAGAGACAGGAGGAAACACAACATGAATGTTTAGGGAAGAGACAGGAAACACAACATGAATGTTTAGGGAAGAGACAGGAGGAAACACAACATGAATGTTTAGGGAAGAGACAGGAGGAAACACAACATGAATGTTTAGGGAAGAGACAGGAAACACAACATGAATGTTAAGGGAAGAGACAGGAGGAAATATAACATGAATGTTAAGGGAAGAGACAGGAAACACAACATGAATGTTTAGGGAAGAGACAGGAAACACAACATGAATGTTTAGGGAAGAGACAGGAGGAAACTCAACATGAATGTTTAGGGAAGAGACAGGAGGAAACACAACATGAATGTTTAGGGAAGAGACAGGAAACACAACATGAATGTTAAGGGAAGAGACAGGAGGAAATATAACATGAATGTTAAGGGAAGAGACAGGAAACACAACATGAATGTTTAGGGAAGAGACAGGAAACACAACATGAATGTTTAGGGAAGAGACAGGAAGAAACACAACATGAATGTTTAGGGAAGAGACAGGAAGAAACACAACATGAATGTTTAGGGAAGAGACAGGAAGAAACACAACATGAATGTTTAGGGAAGAGACAGGACGAAACACAACATGAATGTTTAGGGAAGAGACAGGAAGAAACACAACATGAATGTTAAGGGAAGAGACAGGAGGAAACACAACATGAATGTTTAGGGAAGAGACAGGAAGAAACACAACATGAATGTTAAGGGAAGAGACAGGAGGAAACAACATGAATGTTAAGGGAAGAGACAGGAGGAAACACAACATGAATGTTAAGGGAAGAGACAGGAAATACAACATGAATGTTTAGGGAAGAGACAGGAAATACAACATGAATGTTTAGGGAAGAGACAGGAGGAAACACAACATGAATGTTAAGGAAGAGACAGGAAACACAACATGAATGTTAAGGAAGAGACAGGAAACACAACATGAATGTTTAGGGAAGAGACAGGAGGAAACACAACATGAATGTTTAGGGAAGAGACAGGAAACACAACATGAATGTTAAGGGAAGAGACAGGAAACACAACATGAATGTTTAGGGAAGAGACAGGAAGAAAATCAACATGAATGTTAAGGGAAGAGACAGGAGGAAACACAACATGAATGTTTAGGGAAGATACAGGAGGAAACACACAACATGAATGTTTAGGGAAGAGACAGGAAGAAACACAACATGAATGTTAAGGGAAGAGACAGGAGGAAACACAACAGGAATGTTTAGGGAAGATACAGGAGGAAACACACAACATGAATGTTTAGGGAAGAGACAGGAAGAAACACAACATGAATGTTTAGGGAAGATACAGGAGGAAACACACAACATGAATGTTTAGGGAAGAGACAGGAGGAAACACAACATGAATGTTAAGGGAAGAGACAGGAGGAAACACAACATGAATGTTAAGGGAAGAGACAGGAGGAAACACAACATGAATGTTTAGGGAAGAGACAGGAGGAAACACAACATGAATGTTAAGGGAAGAGACAGGAGGAAACTCAACATGAATGTTAAGGGAAGAGACGGGAAGAAACACAACATGAATGTTTTGGGAATGATTTAGTGAAGTGGTAAATGAGGATGACAGCAGTGTGTGATATTGTGAGGCGCTATTCAAATTGGGACTTCAAATAGGCCTATGGCATGTCAAGGGAAATGTAGTCTACTGTTCTCGACACCAACTGTAGGTCTACACCCTCTCACATAGCCTTCATGTTAACTCCTGAAGGATTAAACATTTCTCGCAGTAAAATGATACACCAAATGTTGGCAAAAGTTTGACTCAGGAACAGGAATAGAGAAATAAGCTAAATTTATTTTAGCATGTTATTAATAGAATGTGAATGTGCAGTTGGATACCGTCTGTAGAGGTGCTATTTTTTCAGCATCATAAAAGCTGATAGTATTTCAACTACAAAAAATACAGATCCAAGCCTGAGATGAAATCTGATCAGAAAACATGTTAGGTCGTTTTAACAGATTTCGATTTCTTTACAAAACCGGTTCAACTTTTTCTATTTTTCTCCCCCGGTCCCTAAACGTATTCAGCGTTTTCTATTTTTCTCCCCCAGTCCCTAAACGTGTTAAACTTTTTCTATTTTTCTCCCCCGGTCCCTAAACGTGTTCAACGTTTTCTATTTTTCTCCCCCGGTCCCTAAACGTGTTCAACGTTTTCTATTTTTCTCCCCCGGTCCCTAAACGTGTTCAACTTTTTCTATTTTCTCCCCCGGTCCCTAAACGTGTTCAACTTTTTCTATTTTTCTCCCCCGGTCCCTAAACGTGTTCAACTTTTTCTATTTTTCTCCCCCGGTCCCTAAACATGTTCATATTTTTCAATTTTTCTCCCCCGGCCCCTAAACGTGTTCAACGTTTTCAATTTTACTCCCCCGGTCCCTAAACGTGTTCAACTTTTTCTATTTTTCATCATACTGCATGTAAAATCCAGTGGCCTCCCCTCAGTCTTAGCTAGCTAGCTAACATCATACTGCATCTAAAGTCCAGTGGCCTCCCCTCAGTCTTAGCTAGCTAGGTAACATCATACTGCATCTAAAATCTAGTGGCCTCCCCTCAGTCTTAGCTAGCTAGCTAAAATCATACTGCATCTAAAATCCAGTGGCCTCCCCTCAGTCTTAGCTAGCTAGCTAACATCATACTGCATGTAAAATCCAGTGGCCTCCCCTCAGTCTTAGCTAGCTAGCTAACATCATACTGCATGTAAAATCCAGTGGCCTCCCCTCAGTCTTAGCTAGCTAGCTAACATCATACTGCATGTAAAATCCAGTGGCCTCCCCTCAGTCTAAGCTAGCTAGCTAACATCATACTGCATCTAAAATCCAGTGGCCTCCCCTCAGTCTTAGCTAGCTAGCTAGCAACATGTTTTGCTACTAATTATTTGTCTCCTTTTGATTGTCATTGTATTTCCAAGCCACTGTAATGCACTTTTGATGACATCTTCATCAGCGCTCATTGACGAGGCCTTGAGTTCAACGCTCAGTCGGGGCACCAGTCCAAAAAAACGTTCAAAAACAATATTGTGACGAATCATGCAAACACATGACTAAGCTGATAATGACGAGAATAGAAGATAATAATAGACCAGTTGACTTAAAAATAGCCTACCAAAATACAGGAAATGAACAGAAACATACATAAAAACAGGTAAAAACAAAAAAAAACCCTGCTTCCGTTGTCATAGAAACCTTTCCGGTCGGTTGTGGGCCTGTGATTTTCACTGTATCACGTTGCGGCTGGGTTGTTATCTATTGTGGATGGGTGTGGCAGAACAAACAGCTGACCTGCATACCACTAATACACACAGAGAGAAAGGCATCTGTCTCCTTCCTGGTTCCAGCCCCACTGTGTCCAATCACAGCATTATCTGGCTCTCCTGGACAGCCTTATCCCAGGGTTCCAGTTTACTGCCTTCTCTTCAAGTCTCTGTGTACAAAACGGTTGGAGAGGAGGGAGGGGGGGGGGGGGGGGGAGGGGGAGGGGGGGGAAGGGGAGGGGGGGGTGTTTGATGAATAAAAGGATCCTTTGGTCTACTCCGAGGGATTTCACAGCCTCTGTCTGTAACCGCCGGATACGAATGGAGAGCATTTTGTTTTGAAAAAAGAACAACATCGTAATTAGAGTTGAAGTCACGAATAAAAATTAAATGACACAACATTTCATGACAAATGAAGACAGGCGTCAAGAATCCTTAGTCGTTCATTTCCATTGTTTGTTTGTTGGTTTGTTGTTGTTGATGATGTTGTTGTTCACGGGTGTGGGCTTATCTGCATAAAACAAGGCTGTTGAATCCTTTTGACCCCCAGTTCCATGAAGCAAGGCAGAATACAAAGAGAGATGTGAACAACAGAAAGGGAGACGCAGGAGAGCTCATCTTCTGAAACCACAGAGCTCATCTTCTGAAACCATAGAGCTCAGCTTCTGAACCCACAGAGCTCATCTTCTGAACCCACAGAGCTCAGGTTCTGAACCCACAGAGCTCAGTTTCTGAACCCACAGAGCTCATCTTCTGAACCCACAGAACTCAGCTTCTGAACCCACAGAGCTCAGCTTCTGAACCCACAGAGCTCAGCTTCTGAACCCACAGAGCTCATCTTCTGAACCAACAGAGCTCATCTTCTGAACCCACAGAGCTCAGCTTCTGAACCCAAAGAGCTCAGCTTCTGAACCCACAGAGCTCAGCTTCTGAACCCACAGGTCTCAGCTTCTGAACCCACAGAGCTCAGCTTCTGAACCCACAGGGCTCAGCTTCTGAACCCACAGAGCTCAGCTTCTGAACCCACAGGGCTCAGCTTCTGAACCCACAGAGCTCAGCTTCTGAACCCAAAGAGCCCATCTTCTGAACCCACAGAGCTCAGCTTCTGAACCCACAGGGCTCAGCTTCTGAACCCACAGAGCTCATCTTCTGAACCCACAGAGCTCATCTTCTGAACCCACAGGGCTCAGCTTCTGAACCCACAGAGCTCATCTTCTGAACCCACAGGGCTCAGCTTCTGAACCCACAGAGCTCATCTTCTGAACCCACAGAGC
The DNA here is from genome assembly GCF_029448725.1 of Salvelinus fontinalis. Classification (NCBI taxonomy): domain Eukaryota; kingdom Metazoa; phylum Chordata; class Actinopteri; order Salmoniformes; family Salmonidae; genus Salvelinus; species Salvelinus fontinalis. The sequence continues at coordinate 85,585 of NW_026600504.1, forward strand.
TCATCTTCTGAACCCACAGGGCTTATCTTCTGAACCCACAGAGCTCACCTTCTGAACCCACAGAGCTCAGCTTCTGAACCCACAGAGCCCATCTTCTGAAACCACAGAGCTCAGCTTCTGAACCCACAGAGCTCATCTTCTGAACCCACAGAGCTCATCTTCTGAACCCACAGAGCTCATCTTCTGGGGATGTGGCTTGGTTTTAGTTATATTAATGTAATGACATGGAGAGGTCATAGTTCACATGATTAGTTATATTAATGTAATGACATGGAGAGGTCATAGTTCACATTATTAGTTATATTAATGCAGTGACGTGGAGAGGTCATAGTTCACATTATTAGTTATATTAATGTAGTGACATGGAGAGGTCATAGATCACATTACTAGTTATATTAATGTAATGACATGGAGAGGTCATAGGTCACATTATTAGTTATATAAATGTAATGACATGGAGAGGTCATAGATCACATTTTTAGTTATATTAATATAATGACATGGAGATGTCATAGTTCACACTATTAGTTATATTAATATAATGACATGGAGAGGTCATAGTTCACATTATTAGTTATATGAATGTAGTGACTTGGAGAGGTCATAGTTCACATTATTAGTTATATTAATATAATGACATGGAGAGGTCATAGTTCACATTATTAGTTATATAAATGTAATGACATGGAGAGGTCATAGTTCACACTATTAGTTATATTAATGTAATGACATCGAGAGGTCATAGTTCACATTATTAGTTATATGAATGTAGTGACTTAGAGAGGTCATAGTTCACATTATTAGTGATATTAATGTAGTGACTTAGAGAGGTCATAGTTCACATTATTAGTGATATTAATGTAATGACATCGAGAGGTCATAGTTCACATTATTAGTTATATGAATGTAGTGACTTAGAGAGGTCATAGTTCACATTATTAGTGATATTAATGTAATGACTTGGAGAGGTCATAGTTCACATTATTATAATAATAACCTGGTAGATCAGACACCACCAACACTCTGATAATAACCTGTTAGATCAGACACCACCAACACTCTGATAATAACCTGTTAGATCAGACACCACCAACACTGATAATAACCTGTTAGATCAGACACCACCAACACTCAGATAATAACCTGTTAGATCAGTGACCACCAACACTCTGATAATTACCTGTTAGATCAGACACCACCAACACTCTGATAATAACCTGTTAGATCAGACACCACCAACACTCTGATAATAACCTGTTAGATCAGACACCACCAACACTCTGATAATAACCTGTTAGATCAGACACCACCAACACTCTGATAATAACCTGTTAGATCAGACACCACCAACACTCTGATAATAACCTGTTAGATCAGACACCACCAACACTCTGATAATAACCTGTTAGATCAGACACGACCAACACTCTGATAATAACCTGTTAGATCAGACACCACCAACACTCTGATAATAACCTGACTCCTGTTAGATCAGACACGACCAACACTCTGATAATAACCTGTTAGATCAGACACCACCAACACTCTGATAATAACCTGGTAGATCAGACACCACCAACACTGATAATAACCTGTTAGATCAGACACCACCAACACTCTGATAATAACCTGTTAGATCAGTGACCACCAACACTCTGATAATAACCTGTTAGATCAGACACCACCAACACTCTGATAATAACCTGTTAGATCAGACACCACCAACACTCTGATAATAACCTGGTAGATCAGACATCACCAACACTCTGATAATAACCTGTTAGATCAGACACCACCAACACTCTGATAATAACCTGTTAGATCAGACACCACCAACACTCTGATAATTACCTGTTAGATCAGTGACCACCAACACTCTGATAATAACCTGGTAGATCAGACACCACCAACACTGATAATAACCTGTTAGATCAGACACCACCAACACTCTGATAATAACCTGTTAGATCAGACACCACCAACACTCTGATAATAACCTGTTAGATCAGACACCACCAACACTCTGATAATAACCTGTTAGATCAGACACCACCAACACTCTGATAATAACCTGTTAGATCAGACACCACCAACACTCTGATAATAACCTGTTAGATCAGACACCACCAACACTCTGATAATAACCTGTTAGATCAGACACCACCAACACTCTGATAATAACCTGTTAGATCAGACACCACCAACACTCTGATAATAACCTGTTAGATCAGACACCACCAACACTCTGATAATAACCTGTTAGATCAGACACCACCAACACTCTGATAATAACCTGTTAGATCAGACACCACCAACACTCTGATAATTACCTGTTAGATCAGACACCACCAACACTCTGATAATAACCTGTTAGATCAGACACCACCAACACTCTGATAATAACCTGTTAGATCAGACACCACCAACACTCTGATAATAACCTGACTCCTGTTAGATCAGACACCACCAACACTCTGATAATAACCTGTTAGATCAGACACCACCAACACTATGATAATAACCTGTTAGATCAGACACCACCAACACTCTGATAATAACCTGTTAGATCAGACACCACCAACACTCTGATAATAACCTGACTCCTGTTAGATCAGACACCACCAACACTCTGATAATAACCTGTTAGATCAGACACCACCAACACTCTGATAATAACCTGACTCCTGTTAGATCAGACACCACCAACACTATGATAATAACCTGTTAGATCAGACACCACCAACACTCTGATAATAACCTGGTAGATCAGACACCACCAACACTCTGGTAATAGAAGCAGCGAGGCTATAGAAGCAGCGAGGCTATAGAAGCAGCGAGGCTATAGAAGCAGCGAGGCTATAGAAGCAGCGAGGCTATAGAAGCAGCGAGGCTATAGAAGCAGCGAGGCTATAGAAGCAGCGAGGCAATCGAAGCAGCGAGGCTACGTACAGACACCGGTTAGTCAGACTGATTAAGGTAGTATGTACATGTAGATACGGTTAACCTGTTGAGGATGGGGGCGCTGTTGTGACTATTTATGCTAATCGTGTAATTTTTGAAACGGCTTCCCACAAAATCCTTGATCGTACAATATGCATATTATTATTATTATTGGATAGAAAACAGTCTATAGTTTCTATAGGAGTTTAAATTTTGTCTCTAAGTGGAACAGAGCCCATTCTACAGCAATTTCCCTGACATGGAGTCAGATTTCAGAAATTTTGGCCACTGTTCTGGAGTCAGTTAAAAGGGCACTGTTATTGCTATGACTATACGGACACTGCTTACGTCTTCCCCTGGATGCCTTTACGTGATGACGATTTCAATGGGGTCGATTGCGCGTTCACAGGCCCTACAAATGAAAAAACCCTGAAGCTAGGAGCTCCTTTGCAGCTGCGTAATGCGCGTGGAGGACATCGACCTGCTATTTTTCCAAGCGTTAGTTTAGCCTGTTATATTTTTCCGGTCATGTTTTTACTCGTTATAGGAGTTAAAAACATCATAAGGTAGTTAATTTAAAGGGTTTTATAGCAATTTATATCCGTTTAGTGCGATTTTGGGACATTTATTTCTTTAACGCTGTAAATAGCTTCCAGTTCATTCCAGCACTCTTCCAGTTCATCCCGAACGCAGTTGGCATTTCCACATGGCAAGAGAACAGCTTTCCACCAAAAGACGATTACTCCCAAGAAAGGATCCTTTGCCCAAGATACTGATGGAAGAACAGCTCAAAGTAGGACATTTTTATTATGATAAATCGTGTTTCTGTCGAAAAATGTTAGTGGCTTAGGACGCCATGTTTTTTGACGTAGCTTCGCTTGGCGCAAACTGTATTGAAAAGTAAGGATAAATTAAAAAATGTAATTCCGCGATTGTATTAAGAATTAAATTGTCTATCAATCCCTGTCCACCCTATATTTTTTAGTCACGTTTATGAGTATTTATGTATAAGAGTAGATCACTGTCTAAGTGGCGCAAGGACATTTTCTGACCAGCTGAGCTACATTTCACATTGTCTAACCATGATTTTGGTGGCTAAATATAAACATTTTCGATCAAACTCTATATGGATTGTGTAATATGATGTTACAGGAGTGTCATCTGAAGAATTCTGAGAAGGTTAGTGAAAAAATTTATATATTTTGGCGATGTTGACTTTTATCGCTCACTTTGGCTAGAATCAATGCTGGGCTGCTATGTGCTATGTGCTATGCTAATATAACGATTTATTGTGTTTTCGCTGTAAGACACTTAGAAAATCTGAAATATTGTCTGTATTCACAGGATCTGTGTCTTTCGATTCGTGTATGCTGTGTATTTTTACGAAATGTTTGATGATTAGTAAGTAGGTTAAACACGTTGCTCAATGTAGTTTTTCTATTCCATTTGTGACGGTGGGTGCAATTGTAACCTATGCCATCTACCTGAAATATGCACTTTTTTCTAACAAAACCTATCCCATACCATAAATATGTTATCAGACTGTCATCTAATGAGTTTTTTTCTTGGTTAGGGGCTATAAATATCTTAGTTTAGCCGAATTGGTGATAGCTACTGGTGTTGGTGGACAAATAAAAGATGGTGGATTATGCTAATGTGTTTTTAGGTAATAGATGTACATCTTTACATATTGTGTCTTCCCTGTAAAACATTTTAAAAATCGGACATGTTGGCTGGATTCACAAGATCTGTGTCTTTCATTAGCTGTATTGGACTTTAATGTGTGAAAGTTAAATATTTAAAAAAAATATTTTTTTTGAATTTCGCGGCTCTGCCTTTTCAGTGGGGGGGGGGGGGAGTGCCGCTAGCGGCACACTCATCCTAGACAGGTTAAAGTGACTATGCATATATGATGAACAGAGAGTAGCAGTAGCGTAAAATAGGGGTTGGTGGGTGGCGGGACACAATGCAGATAGCCCGGTTAGCCAATGGGAGCACTGGTTGGTCGGCTCAATTGAGGTAATATGTACATGAATGTATAGTTAAAGTGACTATGCATATATGAATAACAGAGCGGCAGTGTAAAACACAGGGTTTGGGGGGGGGGGGGTCTTATGGCTTGGGGGTAGAAGCTGTTTAGAAGCCTCTTGGGCCTAGACTTGGCACTACGGTACCGCTTGCCATGCGGTAGTAGAGAGAACAGTCTATGACTGGGGTGGACGGGGTCTTTGACACTTTTTAGGGCCTTCCTCTGACACCGCCTGGTGTAGAGGTCCTGGATGGCAGGAAGCTTGGCCCCAGTGATTTACTGGCCCACGCACAACCCTCTGTAGGGCTTTGCGGTCAGAGGCCGAGCAGTTGCCGTACCAGGCAGTGATGCAACCGGTCAGGATGCTCTCGATGGTGCAGCTGTAGAACCTTTTGATTTTAAGTTTCCTGAGGGGGGAATTCTTTTGTCGTGCCCTCTTCACGACAGTCTTGGTGTGTTTGCACCAGAAGCTCTCAACCTGCTCCACCACATCGATGAGAATTGGGGCGTGCTCTTTCTCTCTCTGTGTCTCTCTGTGTGTCTCTCTGTGTGTCTCTCTCTGTGTCTCTCTCTGTGTCTGTCTGTCTGTCTGTCTGTCTCTCTCTGTCTCTGTCTGCCTGTCTCTCTCTGTCCGTCCGTCTGTCTGTCTGTGTCTGTCTGTCTGTCTGTCTGTCTGTCTGTCTGTCTGTCTCTCTCTGTCTGTCCGTCCGTCCATCCGTCTCTCTGTCTGTCCCAGAAGCTGAGCTCTGTGAGGTGCTAGGCCCCTTTTTTCTCAATTTCTGCCTGAATGACGTGCCCAAAGTTAACATAAATGTAACTAATAATGTGATCTATGACCTCTCCATGCCACTACATTACTGTAACTAATAATGCTGTATGCTCTGCTCTCGTGTCTATCATCAAGCCGCAAGCTAGCTGGGACATTACTGTGAAGGATTATGGGTCATTTCTCTTTGAGTTTAGAAAATATGGACACATTGTCACCCCGCAGTTCTTCTGACATTTTTATAACTGACTTATTTATGAGAAGCATTTCAAGTTGAATCTAGTTGATTGATCGACGCTGACGCTAACCGCTAACTGTGTGGTATTTATCCCTGACGCTGACGCTAACCGCTAACTGTGTGGTACTTATCCCTGACGCTGACGCTAACTGCTAACTGTGTGGTATTTATCCCTGACGCTGACGCTAACCGCTAACTGTGTGGTATTTATCCCTGACGCTGACGCTAACCGCTAACTGTCTGGTATTTATCCCTGACGCTGACGCTAACCGCTAACTGTCTGGTATTTACCTCTGACGCTGACGCTAACCACTAACTGTGTGGTATTTATCCCTGACGCTGACGCAAACCGCTAACTGTGTGGTATTTACCCCTGACGCTAACCACTAACTGTGTGGTATTTATCCCTGACGCTAACCGCTAACTGTGTAGTATTTATCCCTGACGCTAACCGCTAACTGTGTGGTATTTATCCCTGACGCTAACCGCTAACTGTGTGGTATTTATCTCTGACGCTAACCGCTAACTGTGTGGTATTTATCCCTGACGCTAACCGTTAACTGTGTGGTATTTATCCCTGACGCTAACCGCTAACTGTGTGGTATTTATCTCTGACGCTAACCGCTAACTGTGTGGTATTTATCCCTGACGCTAACCGGTAACTGTGTGGTATTTATCCCTGACGCTAACCGCTAACTGTGTGGTATTTGTCCCTGACGCTGACGCTTGTGATGAACCACAGCTCTGTACAGAGTATCTTCAGTGTGTCACCCATAGTGAACTAAATCATTACAAACATTTGACGTGTTGGAAATATTATATTTCCATTTGAGTAAAAGCCCACACTTAGGACCTTACTATTTAACATGATTTTAAAAGATAAATAATGAATGTTACAGAGTTTCCCTAGCAACGCACATCACTATTAGCATATAAATGCCACTCTAATGTATAAATATCTCTGTAGGCCTATTTAATATCACCCAGGATCGGTCCTTAAATGAGTGTCCATGCATAAATGAATGTTCGTGGTGTATTAGTCTCCTCCGGCTTCTTGTTACATGTCATAATGGGTTCTAGACTTTTGTCGGCGGCGCCACGGCAACCGTACTTCAACTAACGACGTGAAATAATGTACGTTTTTCTGAGGCAAGTGCCCTTTATTCATTTAAATAAATGTGCCAGCAGAACATTTTTTTGTTTGTTCTTCCTTTAAAAGACACAGGAAAGAAGACAGCATATAAATTAAATAAATATATTTAATATTTATTTTACCCGTGGTTGGGTGGGGGACTCGGAGGGCGTTAATAATGGATATAAAAGGAGGGATAAAATATGCAATTGATAAGAAGAAACAAAAGAAATAAGTGACAGAGGAAAAAAAAATTCTGTACAAAGTTCCAAAATCCTGCTGTTTGATATTGGTATATTACGAACAGAGATAAGCAAGTAGCGAGTCGATACCGTTGGGAGGCTTTTCATCGCTGGGTCCCGGCACGTCTCGTCGGTGTGATTTATTAAGAGTAGACAGACGACAGAGAGAGAGAGCAGACAGTGTACTAACGTTCACAATGAGTTCATTAACAAGCAAAGCCATCTATTCAAAGACATGTGGGACCATGGGTTGTTAACAAGCAAAGCCATCTATCCAAAGACATGTGGGAGAATGGGACGGGGGGGACGTGGGGGACGGGGGGACGGGGAGGACGGGAGGGACGGGGCTGGTGTAATAAATGTGCTTTAATCTGCATGGTAAGACTCTCTTAGACAAATTGGAATCGAACAGAAGCTGTTGCTATTAGCATACAATCCAACATGTATTGCAACTGAAAAAACACTGCTAGTACTAAAAGGGAGGGACATGATCTGGAATCCTAACAGAGTTCTGGGGCCGAGTCCAGAATAACAACCTATTCCCTAAACACTTGTCCAACATACCTTTGAACAGGGCCCATAGGGAAAAGGGTATGCCAATTGGGATGCAAACAACATACCACTAAGCCTGCCTGGAAAGTAGTATTTATGTAGATGTGAACCCAGTTCTTACATTAGAAAGGTGAAAGGTCACAGTAGCTGTGTGTTGACAGGCAATTTGTAAACTGCAGAGGGGCCATGTCAGGAATACTTAACCTTTAACCTTTCTGCTTTTTCTTCTCCTTTATTTTGAACTTGAGCTAATTCATGCAGAAACCATTTTTATTTCTGCCTTTATTCAAAGTAAATAAGAACGGGATTCAGCAGAGAGAGGGAGGGAGAGAGAGAGAGGGAGGGAGAGAGAGAGAGAGAGAGAGAGAGAGAGAGAGAGAGAGAGAGAGAGAGAGAGAGAGAGAGAGAGAGAGAGAGAGAGAGAGAGAGAGAGAGGGAGACAGAGGGGGAGAGAGAGAGGGAGGGAGAGAGAGAGAGAGAGAGAGAGGGAGAGGAGAGAGAGAGAGAGAGAGAGAGAGAGAGAGAGAGAGAGGGAGACAGAGAGGGAGAGAGAGAGGGAGGGAGAGAGAGAGGCTTTAGTTGGTGATGATAAACAAGTGCCAAAGACATGGAGATGAGAGAGAGAGAGAGAGAGACAGAGAGAGAGAGAGAGAGAGAGAGAGAGAGAGAGAGAGAGAGAGAGAGAGAGAGAGAGAGAGAGAGAGAGAGAGGTTTTAGTTGGTGATGATGATGAGAGACAAGTGCCACAGACACATAGAGGATGATGTAATGTGATGTGATGAGAGAGAGGTGCCAGTGCAAAGTGAGGGGAGAGAGACAGTCTGCCTGAGGGCAGTAGGTGAAAGTTGCTGTGGACAGCAGAATGGTTCTCAGTTACATCCTTGATGTGAGTGTGCCTAAGGCACCGCCGTCCCCGTCACGTGTTATAGTATGTCTCCTGGGCCGAAGGAGAGGAGCAAGGAGAGAGAATCAGACCAGGTTGGCAGGCGGCGTCGATCATATTGTCATCGAACGAGGTTTCTGCCTCCGAGACTCTCGTTATAGGTAGTCTGTCTGGTGTAAAACCATCTTCCTGGATATTCAGACATATCTTTAGACTAGGCATACAGAACGGGTCCTAGTTAGTCGGTTAACCAAGGGACACGGTAATACTTGATATGCGTGTCTTCCTGGGTTCAACAGTATGTTGTAAATGGTGAACATACAGCACTATTAGTATTAAAGTAGTGATACGTCAGACAACACAACATTGTCCAACACCGTTAGTATTAAAGTAGTGATACGTCAGACAACACAACATTGTCCAACACCATTAGTATTAAAGTTGTGATATATCAGACAACACAACATTGTCCAACACCGTTAGTATTAAAGTAGTGATACGTCAGACAACACAACATTGTCCAACACCGTTAGTATTAAAGTTGTGATACGTCAGACAACACAACATTGACCAACACCGTTAGTATTAAAGTAGTGATACGTCAGACAACACAACATTGTCCAACACCGTTAGTATTAAAGTAGTGATATATCAGACAACAACATTGTCCAACAGGAACATTAAGTGGTGATGATAACACATAGCAACCTGCTATAGTGAAATGTGTCAATATGACTTGTGTTAGTCCTGAATGGCACCCTGTTCCCTACATAGTGCACTTGTTTTGACCAGATCTCTATGGGAAGCAGTGCACTATATAAGTATTTTTTGGGACTCTTGCCTTGTCATCTTGGAAGGTGAGTTTGGTTGCAAAGAGATGCAGTGTTGCTAGGCAACTTAACAGCCAAACATACCTTTTGGAGGTTTTTTTCTGTCCCAGGTCAGACATTTAAATATATTTTCACATTGAGCAGCATCACAACCTGAAAACGGGATCTCACCAGATTTCTCCCCGTTGTGCCAGGGAAGTAAAATGTTAAATTAAAAGTAGCAGCATATGATGCTAACATGCTAGCATCAATCTACTCATATTCAAGAGAGAGGTGCCAGTGCATGTTGCTAACGATAGCACTATTATATACTGGGATAAACAGTTGCACACAGACATGAATATTCAAAACAATCATGACCTGACAGTTATCTCTTTTTTTTGTTGTTGCTGGATGCGTTTTGTTGTTTTGTGATGTTCTGGGTTCCAAAGAGAAGAGGGACAGATGTAGAGGAATCTGGCTATTTCCACGTCAGTGAGCCCTGATTAATGAGCCCTAGTCTGGTTATTATTAAACTATAACGTTACGTTAGTGAGCCCTGATTAATGAGCCCTAGTCTGGTTATTATTAAACTATAACGTTACGTTAGTGGGCCCTGATTAATGAGCCCTAGTCTGGTTGTTATTAAACTATAACGTTACGTTAGTGAGCCATGATTAATGAGCCCTAGTCTGGTTATTATTAAACTATAACGTCACGTTAGTGAGCCCTGATTAATGAGCCCTAGTCTGGTTATTATTAAACTATAACGTTACGTTAGTGAGCCCTGATTAATGAGCCCTAGTCTGGTTATTATTAAACTATAACGTTACGTTAGTGAGCCTGGTAATGAGCCCTAGTCTGGTTATTATTAAACTATAACGTTACGTT
>NW_026600504.1:96564-141564 GCF_029448725.1 Salvelinus fontinalis
GAGAGAGAGAGAGAGAGAGAGAGAGAGAGAGAGAGAGAGAGAGAGAGAGAGAGAGAGAGAGAGAGAGAGAGAGAGAGAGAGAGAGAGAGAGAGAGACAGAGAGAGAGAGAGAGAGAGAGAGAGAGAGAGAGAGAGAGAGAGAAGAGAGAGAGAGAGAGAGAGAGAGAGAGAGAGAGAGAGAGAGAGAGAGAGAGAGAGAGAGCGAGAGAGAGAGAGAGAGAGAGAGAGAGAGAGAGAGAGAGAGAGAGAGAGAGAGAGAGAGAGGGAGGAGAGAGAGAGAGAGAGACAGAGAGAGAGAGAGAGAGAGCGAGAGGGCCAGGGCAATCAGTGTGAGTTGCTAATGCGTCACCCCCAGTACTCACCCTCTCAACATACGGACACCTGTTCAACCAATCCGAGGCCCTGATTCGAGGGCCACAGAGTGTGTGTGACTCACGCAGAGCGAGCCACAGGTGGTGTAACACTCATCTAGACGACCAATGATTTGTTTTTCCTAGCGATCAAGAATACCAATCATTGGGTGATTGTGGGACTCAGTGATGATGTGACTCTCCGGTAGTGTGAGAAAACCACCGGAGGAAACCGGGTACGGAATCGTTCGGATGTAAAGACCCAATTCTATGGAACGGTATAGAATACACACTGACCGTAACTCCACAATACTCTCTCACGTCATGTTAAAACAGGGAAGGAGGAGTCCAGGCTAGGTTTGTATTACACTTCCACTTCAAGATCTAGGACCAGGCTAGGGTGGTTTTACCCTTCAACGTCAAGATCTTGGACCAGGCTAGGGTTGTATTACCCTACCATTTCAAGATCTGGGACCAGGCTAGGGTTGTATTACCCTACCATTTCAAGATCTGGGACCAGGCTAGGGTTGTATTACCCTACCACTTCAAGATCTGGGACCAGGCTAGGGTTGTATTACCCTTCCACTTCAAGATCTAGGACCAGGCTAGGGTTGTTTTACCCTACCACGTCAAGATCTAGGACCAGGCTAGGGTTGTATTATCCAACCACTTCAAGATCTAGGACCAGGCTAGGGTTGTATTACCCTACCACTTCAAGATCTAGGACCAGGCTAGGGTTGTTTTACCCTACCACTTCAAGATCTAGGACCAGGCTAGGGTGGTTTTACCCTTCAACGTCAAGATCTTGGACCAGGCTAGGGATGTATTACCCTACCACTTCAAGATCTAGGACCAGGCTAGGGTTGTATTACCCTACCACTTCAAGATCTGGGACCAGGCTAGGGTTGTTTTATCCAACCACTTCAAGATCTAGGACCATGCTAGGCTTGTATTACCCTACCACTTCAAGATCTATTACCAGGCTAGGGTTTGTATTACCCTACCACTTTGTTCTTCTGTGAGAGTGGACAGTCAGGTCCATATGACTCCCTGTACCAACGACATCATCCGTCTCCATGTAAGGGAATCAATGACTCGGCAGCTGAACAGGCCACAGCCAAACTAACGAGAGACACGCGGACCTCCGTGGTCCTCTGAGACCCTCCACACCGTAACACCGGAGCCCTAATCAATTCTCCTGGAACCACACCATATTCCCAACGGACTCCTTTTATATCGATGTGTGTCGGCTGATTGGACCCGATGGTGGAACTTGAGATAATGATCGTGTGCCTGTGTCTCTTTAAAAGGCACCCTTGTCCCTTATGGGCCCTGGTTTAAAAGTAGTGCACTACGTAGGGGAAAAGGCACCCTTGTTCCTTATGGGCCCTGGTTTAAAAGTAGTGCACTACGTAGGGGAAAAGGCACCCTTGTTCCTTATGGGCCCTGGATTAAAAGTAGTGCACTACGTAGGGGAAAAAAGCCCTTGTTCCTTATGGGCCCTGGTTAAAAGTAGTGCACTAGGTAGGGGAAAAGGCACCCTTGTTCCTTATGGGCCCTGGTTTAAAAGTAGTGCACTACGTAGGGGAAAAGGCACCCTTGTTCCTTATGGGCCCTGGTTAAAAGTAGTGCACTACGTAGGGGAAAAAGGCACCCTTGTTCCTTATGGGCCCTGGTTAAAAGTAGTGCACTAGGTAGGGGAAAAGGCACCCTTGTTCCTTATGGGCCCTGGTTTAAAAGTAGTGCACTACGTAGGGGAAAAGGCACCCTTGTTCCTTATGGGCCCTGGTTAAAAGTAGTGCACTACGTAGGGGAAAAGGCACCCTTGTTCCTTATGGGCCCTGGTTTAAAAGTAGTGCACTACGTAGGGGAAAAGGCACCCTTGTTCCTTATGGGCCCTGGTTTAAAAGTAGTGCACTACGTAGGGGAAAAGGCACCCTTGTTCCTTATGGGCCCTGGATTAAAAGTAGTGCACTACGTAGGGGAAAAGGCACCCTTGTTCCTTATGGGCCCTGGTTAAAAGTAGTGCACTAGGTAGGGGAAAAGGCACCCTTGTTCCTTATGGGCCCTGGTTTAAAAGTAGTGCACTACGTAGGGGAAAAGGCACCCTTGTTCCTTATGGGCCCTGGTTTAAAAGTAGTGCACTACGTAGGGGAAAAGGCACCCTGTTCCCTATGGGCCCTGGTCAAAAGTAGTGCACTACGTAGGGGAAAAGGCACCCTTGTTCCCTATTGGCCCTGGTCAAAAGTAGTGCACTACGTAGGGGAAAAAGGCATTTGAGGCACAGTCATCGTGTGCGTCACATTAACTTCCTGTTGAGACTAAATATGTTGCTCTCTTCTTCTTATCTCCGTTTGATGACATGTTATCAGCTTTGAGCTGTCTTCTTCCATCCTTTCTATCAGCTTTGAGCTGTCTTCTTCTCTCCTTTCTATCAGATTTGAGCTGTCTTCTTCTCTCCTTTCTATCAGCTTTGACCTGTCTTCTTCTCTCCTTTCTATCAGCTTTGAGCTGTCTTCTTCTCTCCTTTCTATCAGCTTTGACCTGTCTTCTTCTCTCCTTTCTATCAGATTTGAGCTGTCTTCTTCTCTCCTTTCTATCAGCTTTGACCTGTCTTCTTCTGTCCTTTCTATGATCTTTGAGCTGTCTTCTTCTCTCCTTTCTATCAGCTTTGACCTGTCTTCTTCTATCCTTTCTATCAGCTTTGAGCTGTCTTCTTCTGTCTTTTCTATCAGCTTTGAGCTGTCTTCTTCGCTCCTTTCTATCAGCTTTGACCTGTCTTCTTCCATCCTTTCTATCAGCTTTGAGCTGTCTTTTTCTCTCCTTTCTATCAGCTTTGACCTGTCTTCTTCTATCCTTTCTATCAGCTTTGAGCTGTCTTCTTCTGTCCTTTCTATCAGCTTTGAGCTGTCTTCTTCGCTCCTTTCTATCAGGTTTGACCTGTCTTCTTCCATCCTTTCTATCAGCTTTGAGCTGTCTTCTTCGCTCCTTTCTATCAGCTTTGACCTGTCTTCTTCTATCCTTTCTATCAGCTTTGAGCTGTCTTCTTCTGTCCTTTCTATCAGCGTTGACCTGTCTTCTTCTCTCCTTTCTATCAGCTTTGAGCTGTCTTCTTCTCTCCTTTCTATCAGCTTTGAGCTGTCTTCTTCTCTCCTTTCTATCAGCTTTGAGCTGTCTTCTTCTATCCTTTCTATCAGGTTTGAGCTGTCTTCTTCTATCCTTTCTATCAGCTTTGACCTGTCTTCTTCTATCCTTTCTATCAGCTTTGAGCTGTCTTCTTCTATCCTTTTTTTATCAGCTTTGAGCTGTCTTCTTCTATCCTTTCTATCAGCTTTGACCTATCTTCTTCTATCCTTTCTCTCAGCTTTGAGCTGTCTTCTTCTATCCTTTCTATCAGCTTTGAGCTGTCTTCTTCTATCCTTTCTCTCAGCTTTGAGCTGTCTCCTTCGCTCTTTTCTATCAGCTTTGAGCTGTCTTCTCCTATCCTTTCTCTCAGCTTTGCGCTGTCTTCTTCTATCCTTTCTATCAGCTTTGAGCTGTCTTCTTCGCTCCTTTCTATCAGCTTTGAGCTGTCTTCTTCTATCCTTTCTATCAGCTTTGAGCTGTCTTCTTCTATCCTTTCTCTCAGCTTTGAGCTCTCTTCTTCGCTCCTTTCTATCAGCTTTGAGCTGTCTTCTTCTCTCCTTTCTATCAGCTTTGAGCTGTCTTCTTCTCTCCTTTCTATCAGCTTTGACCTGTCTTCTTCTATCCTTTCTATCAGCTTTGAGCTGTCTTCTTCTGTCCTTTCTATAAACTTTGAGCTGTCTTCTTTGCTCCTTCTATCAGCTTTGACCTGTCTTCTTCCATCCTTTCTATCAGGTTTGAGCCATCCTTTCTATCTGTCTTCTCTCCTTTCTAACAGCTTTGAGCTGTCTTCTTCTCTCCTTTCTATCAGCTTTGAGCTGTCTTCTTCTATCCTTTCTATCAGCTTTGAGCTGTCTTCTTCTATCCTTTCTATCAGCTTTGAGCTGTCTTCTTCTATCCTTTCTATCAGCTTTGACCTATCTTCTTCTATCCTTTCTCTCAGCTTTGAGCTGTCTTCTTCTATCCTTTCTATCAGCTTTGAGCTGTCTTCTTCTATCCTTTCTCTCAGCTTTGAGCTGTCTCCTTCGCTCTTTTCTATCAGCTTTGAGCTGTCTTCTCCTATCCTTTCTCTCAGCTTTGCGCTGTCTTTTTCTATCCTTTCTATCAGCTTTGAGCTGTCTTCTTCGCTCCTTTCTATCAGCTTCGAGCTGTCTTCTTCTATCCTTTCTATCAGCTTTGAGCTGTCTTCTTCTCTCCTTTCTATCAGCTTTGACCTGTCTTCTTCTATCCTTTCTATCAGCTTTGAGCTGTCTTCTTCTGTCCTTTCTATAAACTTTGAGCTGTCTTCTTTGCTCCTTCTATCAGCTTTGACCTGTCTTCTTCCATCCTTTCTATCAGGTTTGAGCCATCCTTTCTATCTGTCTTCTCTCCTTTCTAACAGCTTTGAGCTGTCTTCTTCTCTCCTTTCTATCAGCTTTGAGCTGTCTTCTTCTCTCCTTTCTATCAGCTTTGAGCTGTCTTCTTCTCTCCTTTCTATCAGCTTTGAGCTGTCTTCTTCTCTCCTTTCTATCAGGTTTGAGCTGTCTTCTTCTATCCTTTCTATCAGCTTTGACCTGTCTTCTTCTATCCTTTCTATCAGCTTTGAGCTGTCTTCTTCTATCCTTTCTATCAGCTTTGAGCTGTCTTCTTCTATCCTTTCTATCAGCTTTGACCTATCTTCTTCTATCCTTTCTTTCAGCTTTGAGCTGTCTTCTTCTATCCTTTCTATCAGCTTTGAGCTGTCTTCTTCTATCCTTTCTCTCAGCTTTGAGCTGTCTTCTTCTATCCTTTCTATCAGCTTTGAGCTGTCTTCTTCGCTCCTTTCTATCAGCTTTGAGCTGTCTTCTTCTATCCTTTCTCTTAGCTTTGAGCTGTCTTCTATCCTTTCCAACAGCTTTGAGCTGTCTTCTTCTATCCTTTCGCTCAGCTTTGAGCTGTCTACTTTACTCCTTTCTATCAGCTTTGAACTGTCTTCTTCGCTCCTTTCTATCAGCTTTGAGCTGTCTTCTTTACTCCTTTCTATCAGCTTTGAGCTGTCTTCTTCGCTCCTTTCTATCAGCTTTGAGCTATCTTCTTCTCTCCTATCTATCAGCTTTGAGCTGTCCTCTTCTCTCCTTTCTATCAGCTTTGAGCTGTCTTCTTTACTCCTTTCTATCAGCTTTGAGCTGTCTTCTTCTATCCTTTCTATCAGCTTTGAGCTGTCTTCTTCTCTCCTATCTATCAGCTTTGAGCTGTCTTCCGCTCTCCTTTCTATCAGCTTTGAGATTTCTTCTTCTCTCCTATCTATCAGCTTTGAGCTGTCTTCTTCTCTCCTTTATGTCAGCTTTGAACTGTCTTCCTCTCTCCTTTCTGTCAGCTTTGAACTGTCTTCCTCTCTCCTTTCTTTCAGCTTTGAGCTGTCTTCTTCTCTCCTTTCTATCATATTTCAGCTGTCTTCTTCTCTCCTTTCTATCAGCTTTGAGCTGTCTTCTTCTCTCCTTTCTATCAGCTTTGAGCTGTCTTCTTCTCTCCTTTCTATCAGCTTTGAGATGTCTTCTTCTCTCCTATCTATCAGCTTTGAGCTGTCTTCTCTCCTTTCTATCTGCTTTGAGCTGTCTTCTTCTCTCCTATCTATCAGCTTTGAGCTGTCTTCTCTCCTTTCTATCAGCTTTGAGCTGTCTTCTTCGCTCCTTTCTATCAGCTTTGAGCTGTCTTCTTCGCTCCTTTCTATCAGCTTTGAGCTGTCTTTTTCTCTCCTTTCTATCAGCTTTGAGCTCTCTGTATGTCTGTTGTTGGTTGCAGAGTTCATCGTGAGATGGAAGTTAGAGAGCTGAGTAGAATGGAAGGAGAAGGAACCCTATTCCCTAAATAGTACACTACTTTAGACCAGAGCCCTATTGAACCCTATTCCCTATATAGTGCACTACTTCTGACCAGAGACCTATGCTATTTGGGACCTACACCACTGTAAACTGATTACACAGAGGGCAGTGTGAATTGTGAAGGTGTAAGCCGAAACCCTTTTTTTTGTAAATTCTTTCCAATGTTAAGTAATTATCTTTTTGTTTTCTCATGATTTGGTTGGGTCTAATTGTGTTGCTGTCCTGGGGCTCTGTGGGGTGTGTTTGTGTTTGTGAACAGAGCCCCAGGACCAGCTTGCTTAGGGGACTCTTCTCCAGGTTCATCTCTCTGTAGGTGATGGCTTTGTTATGGAAGGTTTGGGAATCGCTTCCTTTTAGGTGGTTGTAAAATTTAACGTCTCTTTTCTGGATTTTGATAATTAGTGGGTATCGGCCTAATTCTGCTCTGCATGCATTATTTGGTGTTCTACGTTGTACACGGAGGATATTTTTGCAGAATTCTGCATGCAGAGTCTCAATTTGGTGTTTGTCCCATTTTGTGAAATCTTGGTTGGTGAGCGGACCCCAAACCTCACAACCATAAAGGGCAATGGGCTCTATGACTGATTCAAGTATGTTTAGCCAGATCCTAATTGGTATGTCAAAATTTATGTTCCTTTTGATGGCATAGAATGCCCTTCTTGCCTTGTCTCTCAGAACGTTCACTTGTGGAAGTTACCTGTGGTGCTGATGTTTAGGCCGAGGTATGTATAGTTTTTTGTGTGCTCTAGGGCAACGGTGTCTAGATGGAATTTGTGGTCCTGGCGACTGGACCTTTTTTGGAACACCATTATTTTGGTCTTACTGAGATTTACTGTCAGGGCCCAGGTCTGACAGAATCTGTGCAGAAGATCTAGGTGCTGCTGTAGGCCCCCCTTGGTTGGTGACAGAAGCACCAGATCATCAGCAAACAGTAGACATTTGACTTCGGATTCTAGTAGGGTGAGACCGGGTGCTGCAGACTGTTCTAGTGCCCGCGCCAATTCGTTGATATATATGTTGAAGAGGGTGGGGCTTAAGCTGCATCCCTGTCTCACCCCACGACCCTGTGTGAAGAAATGTGTGTGTTTTTTGCCAATTTTAACCGCACACTTGTTGTTTGTGTACATGGATTGGTACATGGTCTCTTTCTCTGTCTCTCTGTCTCTCTTTCTCTCTCTCTCTCTGTCTGTCTCTATCTCTCTCTCTGTCTCTCCCCCAAGCGTTCTCTCTCTGTCTCTCTCTCTCTCTGTCTCTCTCTGTCTCTCCCCCAAGCGCTCTCTCTCTATGTCTCTCTCTGTGTCTCTCTCTCTCTCTGTCTCTTTCTCTGTCTCTCTGTCTCTCTCTCTGTCTCTCTGTCTCTCTTTCTCTCTCTCTCTCTCTCTCTCTCTCTCTGTCTCTATCTCTCTCTCTGTCTCTCCCCCAAGCGTTCTCTCTCTGTCTCTCTCTCTCTCTGTCTCTCTCTGTCTCTCCCCCAAGCGCTCTCTCTCTATGTCTCTCTCTCTATCTCTCTCTCTCTGTCTCTCTCTCTCTCTATGTCTCTCTCTCTGTCTCTCTCTCTCTCTCTGTCTCTTTCTCTGTCTCTCTGTCTCTCTCTCTGTCTCTCTCTCTGTCTCTCTGTCTCTCTGTCTCTCTTTCTCTCTCTCTCTCTCTCTCTCTCTGTCTCTCTCTGTCTCTCTCTCTCTCTCTGTCTCTCCCCCAAGCGTTCTCTCTCTGTCTCTCTCTCTCTCTCTGTCTCTCTAACATGCTCAAATCCCCAACTACAATACTGGCTCTCTATCTCTGTAACACACACAGACAAACACACACAACAACAACAGTGTGCTTCTGATTGATACATGCTTTATTGTGATGCTCTTTCATGGCTGGATAATCTGTAGC
The DNA here is from genome assembly GCF_029448725.1 of Salvelinus fontinalis. Lineage (NCBI taxonomy): Eukaryota > Metazoa > Chordata > Actinopteri > Salmoniformes > Salmonidae > Salvelinus > Salvelinus fontinalis. Next base: position 104,756 of record NW_026600504.1, read on the forward strand.
CAGCAACACACACACACACACACACACACCACACACACACACACACCACACACACACACACACACACACACACACACACACACCACACACACACACACACACACACACACACACACACATACACACACACACACACACACTGACATAGTGTGCACAGGTACACACACAACAACAATCCCCTATTTTCTAGCAGAGTGTCATTTCTGAAGACACTAAAGATATAAAACACATGAGAACGAGTGACAGTTGAAAGCAGCTCTGAGGTCGCTAACTGAGGAACGCTTGGCACACACACACACACGTTAAGGCACATGAAAGGAAAGGTTTTTTTGCAGAAATTGAGAGACTTCTCTGGGACGCAATTGGGTTTCAAATAAAGCAATCCTTGTCATCATCTCTGATGCTGGGAGAGGAGCCGAGACAGAGAGGAACTCAACTGTCTTAATCTGTCATTCTCTCTGATGCTGGGAGAGGAGCCGAGACAGAGAGGAACTCATCTGTCTTAATCTGTCATCCTCTCTGATGCTGGGAGAGGAGCCGAGACAGAGAGGGACTCAACTGTCTTAATCTGTCATCCTCTCTGATGCTGGGAGAGGAGCCGAGACAGAGAGGGACTCAACTGTCTTAATCTGTCATCCTCTCTGATGCTGGGAGAGGAGCCGAGACAGAGAGGACCTCAACTGTCTTAATCTGTCATTCTCTCTGATGCTGGGAGAGGAGCCGAGACAGAGAGGACTCACCTGTCTTAATCTGTCATCCTCTCTGATGCTGGGAGAGGAGCCGAGACAGAGAGGGACTCAACTGTCTTAATCTGTCATCCTCTCTGATGCTGGGAGAGGAGCCGAGACAGAGAGGAACTCAACTGTCTTAATCTGTCATCCTTTCTGATGCTGGGAGAGGAGCCGAGACAGAGAGGGACTCAACTGTCTTAATCTGTCATCCTCTCTGATGCTGGGAGAGGAGCCGAGACAGAGAGGGACTCAACTGTCTTAATCTGTCATCCTCTCTGATGCTGGGAGAGGAGCCGAGACAGAGAGGAACTCAACTGTCTTAATCTGTCATCCTCTCTGATGCTGGGAGAGGAGCCGAGACAGAGAGGAACTCAACTGTCTTAATCTGTCATCCTCTCTGATGCTGGGAGAGGAGCCGAGACAGAGAGGAACTCAACTGTCTTAATCTGTCATCATCTCTGATGCTGGGAGAGGAACTCAACTGTCTTAATCTGTCATCCTCTCTGATGCTGGGAGAGGAGCCGGACAGAGAGGAACTCATCTGTTTTAATCTGTTAGACGTCATGTAGGAACAGACTCACAACTGGTACATTGTGGAACAGACTCAGTGTCAGACTGGTACATGGTGGATCAGACTCAGTGTCAGACTGATCCAGGGTGGAACAGACTCAGTGTCAGACTGGTACATGGTGTAACAGATTCAGTGTCAGACTGGTACATGGTGGAACAGATTCAGTGTCAGACTGGTACAGGGTGGAACAGACTCAGTGTCAGACTGGTACATGGTGGAACAGATTCAGTGTCAGACTGGTACACTGTGGAACAGACTCAGTGTCAGACTGGTACATGGTGGAACAGATTCAGTGTCAGACTGGTACAGGGTGGAACAGACTCAGTGTCAGACTGATCCAGGTTGGAACAGACTGGTACAGGGTGGAACGGACTCAGTGTCAGACTGGTACAGGGTGGAACAGACTCAGTGTCAGACTGGTACAGGGTGGAACAAACTGGTACATGGTGGAACAGACTCAGTGTCAGACTGATCCAGGGTGGAACAGACTCAGTGTCAGACTGGTACAGGGTGGAACAGACTCAGTGTCAGACTGGTACAGGGTGGAACAGACTGGTACATGGTGGAACAGATTCAGTGTCAGACTGGTACAGGGTGGAACAGACTCAGTGTCAGACTGGTACAGGGTGGAACAGACTCAGTGACAGACTGATCCAGGGTGGAACAGACTCAGTGTCAGACTGGTACAGGGTGGAACAGACTCAGTGTCAGACTGGTACATGGTGGAACAGACTCAGTGTCAGACTGATCCAGGGTGGAACAGACTGGTACATGGTGGAACAGACTCAGTGTCAGACTGGTACAGGGTGGAACAGACTCAGTGTCAGACTGATCCAGGGTGGAACAGACTCAGTGTCAGACTGGTACAGGGTGGAACAGACTCTGTGTCAGACTGGTACATGGTGGAACAGACTCAGTGTCAGACTGGTACAGGGTGGAACAGACTCAGTGTCAGACTGGTACATGGTGGAACAGACTCAGTGTCAGACTGATCCAGGGTGGAACAGACTCAGTGTCAGACTGGTACAGGGTGGAACAGACTCAGTGTCAGACTGGTACAGGGTGGAACAGACTCAGTGTCAGACTGATACAGGGTGGAACAGACTCAGTGTCAGACTGGTACAGGGTGGAACAGACTCAGTGTCAGACTGGTACATGGTGGAACAGACTGGTACATGGTGGAACAGACTCAGTGTCAGACTGTTACAGGATGGAACAGACTCAGTGTCAGACTGGTACATGGTGGAACAGACTCAGTGTCAGACTGTTACAGGGTGGAACAGACTCAGTGTCAGACTGGTACATGGTGGAACAGACTCAGTGTCAGACTGATCCAGGGTGGAACAGACTGGTACATGGTGGAACAGATTCAGTGTAAGACTGATCCAGGGTGGAACAGACTCAGTGTCAGACTGGTACAGGGTGGAACAGACTCGGTGTCAGACTGGTACAGGGTGGAACAGACTCAGTGTCAGACTGGTACAGGGTGGAACAGACTGGTACAGGGTGGAACAGACTCAGTGTCAGATTGATACAGGGTGGAACAGACTCAGTGTCAGACTGGTACATGGTGGAACAGACTCAATGTCAGACCGGTACAGGGTGGAACAGACTCAGTGTCAGACTGGTACATGGTGGAACAGACTCAGTGTCAGACTGGTACAGGGTGGAACAGACTGATCCAGGGTGGAACAGACTCAGTGTCAGACTGGTACATGGTGGAACAGACTCAGTGTCAGACTGGTACAGGTTGGAACATACTCAGTGTCAGACTGGTACATGGTGGAACAGACTGGTACAGGGTGGAACAGACTCAGTGTCAGACTGGTACATGGTTTAACAGACTGGTACAGGGTGGAACAGACTCAGTGTCAGACTGGTACATGGTGGAACAGACTCAGTGTCAGACTGGTACATGGTGGAACAGACTGGTACAGGGTGGAACAGACTCAGTGTCAGACTGGTACATGGTGGAACAGACTCAGTGTCAGACTGGTACAGGGTGGAACAGACTGGTACATGGTGGAACAGACTCAGTGTCAGACTGGTACATGGTGGAACAGACTCAGTGTCAGACCGGTACATGGTTGAACAGAATCAGTGTCAGACTGGTACATGGTGGAACAGACTCAGTGTCAGACTGATCCAGGGTGGAACAGACTGGTACAGGGTGGAACAGACTCAGTGTCAGACTGGTACAGGGTGGAACAGACTCAGTGTCAGACTGGTACATGGTGGAACAGACTGGTACAGGGTGGAACAGACTCAGTGTCAGACTGGTACATGGTGGAACAGACTCAGTGTCAGACTGGTACAGGGTGGAACAGACTGGTACATGGTGGAACAGACTCAGTGTCAGACTGGTACATGGTGGAACAGACTCAGTGTCAGACCGGTACATGGTTGAACAGAATCAGTGTCAGACTGGTACATGGTGGAACAGACTCAGTGTCAGACTGATCCAGGGTGGAACAGACTGGTACAGGGTGGAACAGACTCAGTGTCAGACTGGTACAGGGTGGAACAGACTCAGTGTCAGACTGGTACAGGGTGGAACAGACTCAGTGTCAGACTGGTACAGGGTGGAACAGACTCAGTGTCAGACTGGTACAGGGTGGAACAGACTCAGTGACAGACTGCCAGTAGAATGAAGACTACGAAGTAGAGTGCTTGACAGCTGACATATAAAGTGATAGGATCTGTAGAGTGTGTGATAAGGACGCCTCACCAGACCATAAAACCACTTTGAAGGCCTTCATCTGAAGACATCACGTCGTCTAGCGAACAGATGTGAGAACGACACAGGGTGGGAGAGAGGAAGAGAAGGAGGGAGAACTCAGCTTGAAGACATCACGTCTTCTAGCGAACAGATGTGAGAACGGGGTGGGAGAGAGGAAGAGCAGGAGGGAGAACTCAGCTTTAAAGACATCACGTCGTCTAGCGAACAGATGTGAGAACGGGGTGGGAAAGAGGAAGAGCAGGAGGGACAACTCAGCTTTCAAGACATCACGTCGTCTAGCGAACAGATGTGAGAACGGGGTGGGAAAGAGGAAGAGCAGGAGGGAGAACTCAGCTTTAAAGACATACTGATACAAACGTGTCCCCGTCATTGTAACACAACCACTGTGATTGACTCTTCCCCTCTTCCCCACTGTTTACAGATACACTTCCTGACACTTCCACGTGTCGCTCAAACCAGGAAGTGAACATGGGCATGCCTAGGGAGTGACTGCTGTGGCACTATGGATCCTAGAGGGTTACAAGGAAAGATATTCAGCCATACAGGACTAGACTAAAATCTAGTTTAATGATAGTGTACTAATAGACAATACTATAATCTAGTTTAATGATAGTGTTCTAATAGACAATACTATAATCTAGTTTAATGATAGTCTTTTAATAGACAATACTATAATCTAGTTTAATGATAGTGTATTAACAGACAATACTATAATCTAGTTTAATGATAGTGTACTAATAGTGTACTAATCAAATCAAATCAAATGTAGTTCATAAAGCCCTTCTTAGATCAGCTGATATCTCAAAGTGCTGTACAGAAACCCAGCCTAAAACCCCAAACAGCAAGCAATGCAGGTGTAGAAGCACAGTGGCTAGGAAAAACTCCCTAGAAAGGCCAGAACCTAGGAAGAAACCTAGAGAGGAACCAGGCTATGAGGGGTGGCCAGTCCTCTTCTGGCTGTGCCGGGTAGAGATGAACCAGGCTATGAGGGGTGGCCAGTCCTCTTCTGGCTGTGCCGGGTAGAGAGGAACCAGGCTATGAGGGGTGGCCAGTCCTCTTCTGGCTGTGCCGGGTAGAGAGGAACCAGGCTCTGAGGGGTGGCCAGTCCTCTTCTGGCTGTGCCGGGTAGAGAGGAACCAGGCTCTGAGGGGTGGCCAGTCCTCTTCTGGCTGTGCCGGGTAGAGAGGAACCAGGCTATGAGGGGTGGCCAGTCCTCTTCTGGCTGTGCCGGGTGGAGATTATAACAGAACATGGCCAAGATGTTCATAGGTTCATATATGACCAGCAGGGTCAAATAATAATAATCACAGTGGTTTCGAGGGTGCAACAGGTCAGCACCTCAGGAGTAAATGTCAGTTGGCTTTTCATAACCGATCATTAAGAGTATCTCTACCGCTCCTGCTGTCGCTAGAGAGTTGAAAACAGCAGGTCTGGGACAGGTAGCACGTCCGGTGGACAGGTCAGGGTTCCATAGCCGCAGGCAGAACAGTTGAAACTGGAGCAGCAGCACGGCCAGGTGGACTGGGGACAGCAAGGAGTCATCATGCCAGGTAGTCCTGAGGCATGGTCCTAGGGCTCAGGTCCTCCGAGAGAGAGAAAGAAAGAGAGAAAGAGAGAATTAGAGAGAGCATACTTAAATTCACACAGGACACCGGATAAGACAGGACAAATACTCCAGATATAACATACTGACCCTAGCCCTCCGACACAAACTACTACAGCATAAATACTGGAGGCTGAGACAGGAGGTGTAACGCTCTAGGTGTCGGGGTGTTTGTGAAATCAGACGCAGGAACAGCAGAGCTTCAATACGGTGAGTTTAATTCCCAACCGGCAAACCAAAATGTCCAACACGGACTTACTGGGTGTCATAAACACCTGTCTTCAAACACGGAGACAAAACCAGTACATAATACACGAACCACTCCCGAAATCCAAAGTAACAGACGAACAATCCCGCACAAAGAAGCAGACAGGCTGGCTGACTAATAAAGCCACACTAATTGCCAATTCCCTCAAACCAGGTGATACAAATAAACACATACGGAGGGGGAGGAAAAAGAGTCAGTAGCAGCTAGTAGGTCGGTGACGACGACCGCCGTGCGCCACCCGAACGGGAAGGAGAGCCTGCCTCGGTTGAAGTCGTGACAGGAGGGGTCAGGAGACACTGTGGCCCCATCCGATGATTCTCCCGGACAGGCCCAAACAGGAAGGATATAACCCCACCCACTTTGCCAAAGCACAGCCCCCACACCACTAGAGGGATACCTTCAACCACCAATTTACCATCCTGAGACAAGGCCGAGTATAGCCTACAAAGATCTCCGCCACGGCTAAACCCAAAGGGGAGGGCGCCAATCCAGACAGGAAGATCACGTCAGTGACTCAACCCACTCAAATCTAGTTTAATTGATAGTTAACAGAAAACACAATAATCTAGTTTAATTGATAGTGTACTAATAGAAAGCGTTTCCAAGCGCTAACATGTGGTTCCAATGGAGCGGTGGTAAATCAGAGTTTCATAGTCTTCCTCTCCTCCTTTACCAACCGTCCTCCTTTACGCACCGTCCTCTACTCTAACCCTAACAAACGGTCCGGTACACTAACTTCAGCTTTTAAACGGCCTTACCCTGGAGTTAGTCCTGTCTTCAAACAGCCTGACCCTGGAGTTAGTCCTGTCTTCAAACAGCCTTACCCTGGAGTTAGTCCTTTCTTCAAACGGCCTTACCCTGGAGTTAGTCCTGTCTTCAAACAGCCTGACCCTGGAGTTAGTCCTGTCTTCAAACAGCCTTACCCTGGAGTTAGTCCTGTCTTCAAACGGCCTTACCCTGAAGTTAGTCCTGTCTTCAAACAGCCTGACCCTGGAGTTAGTCCTGTCTTCAAACGGCCTGACGCTGGAGTTAGTCCTGTCTTCAAACAGCCTGACCCTGGAGTTAGTCCTGTCTTCAAACGGCCTGACGCTGGAGTTAGTCCTGTCTTCAAACGGCCCTACCCTGGAGTTAGTCCTGTCTTCAAACGGCCTTACGCTGGAGTTAGTCCTGTCTTCAAACAGCCTAACCCTGGAGTTAGTCCTGTCTTCAAACGGCCTAACGTTGGAGTTAGTCCTGTCTTCAAACAGTCTAACCCTGGAGTTAGTCCTGTCTTCAAACGGCCTGACGCTGGAGTTAGTCCTGTCTTCAAACGGCCTAACGTTGGAGTTAGTCCTGTCTTCAAACAGTCTAGCCCTGGAGTTAGTCCTGTCTTCAAACGGCCTGACGCTGGAGTTAGTCCTGTCTTCAAACAGCCTGACGCTGGAGTTAGTCCTGTCTTCAAACAGCCTGACGCTGGAGTTAGTCCTGTCTTCAAACAGCCTGACCCTGGAGTTAGTCCTGTCTTCAAACGGCCTGACGCTGGAGTTAGTCCTGTCTTCAAACGGCCTGACGCTGGAGTTAGTCCTGTCTTCAAACGTCCTAACCCTGGAGTTAGTCCTGTCTTCAAACAGCCTTACGCTGGAGTTAGTCCTGTCTTCAAACGGCCTGACGCTGGAGTTAGTCCTGTCTTCAAACGGCCTGACGCTGGAGTTAGTCATGTCTTCAAACGTCCTAACCCTGGAGTTAGTCCTGTCTTCAAACGGCCTTACCCTGGAGTTAGTCCTGTCTTCAAACAGTCTAACCCTGGAGTTAGTCCTGTCTTCAAACAGCCTGACCCTGGAGTTAGTCCTGTCTACAAACGGCCTGACGCTGGAGTTAGTCCTGTCTTCAAACGGCCTTACGCTGGAGTTAGTCCTGTCTTCAAACGGCCTGACGCTGGAGTTAGTCCTGTCTTCAAACGGCCTTACGCTGGAGTTAGTCCTGTCTTCAAAAGGCCTGACCCTGGAGTTAGTCCTGTCTTCAAACGGCCTGACGCTGGAGTTAGTCCTGTCTTCAAACGGCCTAACCCTGGAGTTAGTCCTGTCTTCAAACAGTCTAACCCTGGAGTTAGTCCTGTCTTCAAACGGCCTTATGCTGGAGAAGGTCCTGTCTTCAAACGGCCTGACGCTGGAGTTAGTCCTGTCTTCAAACAGCCTAACCCTGGAGTTAGTCCTGTCTTCAAACGGCCTAACGCTGGAGTTAGTCCTGTCTTCAAACGGCCTGACGCTGGAGTTAGTCCTGTCTTCAAACAGCCTAACCCTGGAGTTAGTCCTGTCTTCAAACGGCCTGACGCTGGAGTTAGTCCTGTCTTCAAACGGCCTAACCCTGGAGTTAGTCCTGTCTTCAAACGGCCTGACCCTGGAGTTAGTCCTGTCTTCAAACAGTCTAACCCTGGAGTTAGTCCTGTCTTCAAACGGCCTAACCCTGGAGTTAGTCCTGTCTTCAAACGGCCTAACCCTGGAGTTAGTCCTGTCTTCAAACGACCTGACGCTGGAGTTAGTCCTGTCTTCAAACGGCCTAACCCTGGAGTTAGTCCTGTCTTCAAACGACCTGACGCTGGAGTTAGTCCTGTCTTCAAACGACCTGACGCTGGAGTTAGTCCTGTCTTCAAACGGCCTGACGCTGGAGTTAGTCCTGTCTTCAAACGGCCTTACCCTGGAGTTAGTCCTGTCTTCAAACGGCCTGACGCTGGAGTTAGTCCTGTCTTCAAACGACCTGACCCTGGAGTTAGTCCTGTCTTCAAACGGCCTGACGCTGGAGTTAGTCCTGTCTTCAAACGGCCTCACGCTGGAGTTAGTCCTGTCTTCAAACGGCCTAACCCTGGAGTTAGTCCTGTCTTCAAACGGCCTAACCCTGGAGTTAGTCCTGTCTTCAAACGGCCTAACCCTGGAGTTAGTTCTGTATTCAAACGGCCCAGCGCTGGAGTTTGTCCTGTCTTCAAACGGCCTGACGCTGGAGTTAGTCCTGTCTTCAAACGGCCCTACGCTGGAGTTAGTCCTGTCTTCAAACGGCCTTACGCTGGAGTTAGTCCTGTCTTCAAACGGCCTTACGCTGGAGTTAGTCCTGTCTTCAAACAGCCTGACGCTGGAGTTGGTCCTGTCTTCAAACGGCCTCACGCTGGAGTTAGTCCTGTCTTCAAACGGCCTTACGCTGGAGTTAGTCCTGTCTTCAAACAGCCTCACGCTGGAGTTAGTCCTGTCTTCAAACGGCCTCACGCTGGAGTTAGTCCTGTCTTCAAACGGCCTTACGCTGGAGTTAGTCCTGTCTTCAAACGGCCTCACGCTGGAGTTAGTCCTGTCTTCAAACGGCCTCACGCTGGAGTTAGTCCTGTCTTCAAACGGCCTCACGCTGGAGTTAGTCCTGTCTTCAAACGGCCTAACCCTGGAGTTAGTCCTGTCTTCAAACGGCCTCACGCTGGAGTTAGTCCTGTCTTCAAACGGCCTCACGCTGGAGTTAGTCCTGTCTTCAAACGGCCTGACGCTGGAGTTAGTCCTGTCTTCAAACGGCCTAACCCTGGAGTTAGTCCTGTCTTCAAACGGCCTGACGCTGGAGTTAGTCCTGTCTTCAAAGGATTTCTCACTTCGACGAGCACCAAATGTCCTTTTTTTTCTTCTCCACATTCATATTTGCCGATTAAAACATCACGTTTCACACACACTGACCTAGTCGGTCGGCACCATCATTACCTCACACTCATCTTTATTGTAATTTCCTTCAATGTGATCGTATATATCCCTATAATGGGTAATGAAACTGTCTCCTCGCTGAGCCGCCCCCGGCAGCCATAATGGATCATCCCTCCTCCTAACAGAGCTAAGATGCTTCCATAATGGACCTGGTATAAAGTAGTGCACTATATAGGCAATATGGTTCTATAGGGCTCTGGTCTAAAGTAGTGCACTATATAGGGAATAGGGTTCTATAGGGCTCGGTCTAAAGTAGTGCACTCTATAGAACCCTATATAGTGCACTACTTTAGACCAGGACCCTATAGAACCCTATTCCCTATATAATGCACTATATAGGGAATAGGGTTCTATAGGGCCCTGGTGTAAAGTAGTGCACTGTATATAAGGAATAGGGTTCTATAGGGCTCTGGTCTAAAGTAGTGCACTATAATAGGGAATAGGGTTATATATGGTCCTGGTCTAAAGTAGTGCACTATAAATAGGGAATAGGGTTCTATAGGGCTCTGGTATAACGTAGTGCACTATATAGGGAATATAGTGCCATTTGAGACGTCACCAGGAAGAGTGACAGCTTACACCTAAGTAGCCCACCCTCATCCCCCACCACACATCGACCTCTAACCCCTACTCAGCATAAACACATCTTCTGTAGGAAATAGCTGTCTGTCATCCCTCTATACCTTAACCATTTAACCATCTCTCTCTCTCTCTCTCTCTCTCTCTCTCTCTCTCTCTCTCTCTCTCTCTCTCTCTCTCTCGCTCTCGCTCTCGCTCTCGCTCTCTCTGTCTCTCTCTCTCTATTTGTCTTTCTCTGTCTCTCTCTCTGTCTCTGGCTCTCTCTCTCTCCGTATCTCTCTCTCTATCTGTCTCTCTCTATCTCTCTGTCTCTCTCTCTATCTGTCTCTCTCTCTGTCTCTCTCGTTCTCTCTCTCTTTAATCTCTATTCATTACATAAAAATCTATCTCTCACTGGCTGCCTATTTCCTATTCTCTCTCTCAGCTCTGAGGCAGAGAGAGGAACACATCTGCATTGCTTGTTGTTTGGGGGGTTTAGGCTGAGTTTCTGTACAGCACACTGTGACATCGGCTGACGTAAAAGAGAAGTGCTTTATAAATACATTTGATTGATGACAGAGAGAGGCCTCGGGGAGTGGTGGGTTTTGTAGTGCAATGCATTAAAGCTATAGGTCTGTCCTCGTGTTTATTCTAAAGGGCTGCTGGTATAGCTAGGAGCCATAATACATTGATAGAATTAACTTGCTTTACACACACAGTCACTGCTGCTGCTGTACAGTACGTCTTAGTCCCCCAGCTGCTGAACGACTGACAGCCTGGTTTCTGGAAGCCTGGTTTCTGACAGCCTGGTTTCTGGCTGCCTGGTTTCTGGCCACCTGGTTTCTGGCTGCCTGGTTTCTGGCTGCCTGGTTTCTGACAGCCTGGTTTCTGGCAGCCTGGTTTCTGGCAGCCTGGGTTCTATCAGCCTGGGTTCTGGCAGCCTGGGTTCTGGCAGCCTGGTTTCTGGCAGGCTGGTTTCTGGCAGCCTGGTTTCTGGCTGCCTGGTTTCTGGCTGTCTGGTTTCTGACAGCCTGGTTTCTGGCAGCCTGGTTTCTGGCAGCCTGGTTTCTGGCAGCCTGGTTTCTGGCAGCCTGGGTTTTGCCAGCCTGGTATCTGGCAGCCTGGTTTCTGGCAGCCTGGTTTCTGACAGCCTGGTTTCTGGCAGCCTGGGTTCTGGCAGCCTGGTTTCTGGCAGCCTGGTTTCTGACAGCCTGGTTTTTGGCTGCCTGGTTTCTGGCTGCCTGGTTTCTGGCTGCCTGGTTTCTGACAGCCTGGTTTCTGGCAGCCTGGTTTCTGACAGCCTGGTTTCTGACAGCTTGGTTTCTGACAGCCTGGTTTCTGGCAGCCTGGTTTCTGGCTGACTTGCTGTGTTCTTTGCTCACTGCTTTATGATAATAAGGAGTGTACTTGAAAACCTAATAACCCCCCTGCCTGGGATTGGTATGATTCATCACAGGGTAGAGAGTGTGTGTGGGGGGGTTGGAGGGAGGCAGGGAGGGAGGGAGGCAGGGAGGGTTGGAGGGAGGCAGGGAGGGAGGGAGGCAGGGAGGGAGGCAGGGAGGGAGGGAGGCAGGGAGGGAGGGAGGCAGGCAGGCAGGGAGGGAGGCAGGGAGAGAGGGAGGGAGGCAGGGAGGGAGGGAGGGAGGCAGGGAGGGAGGGAGGCAGGGAGGGTTGGAGGCAGGCAGGGAGGGAGGGAGGCAGGGAGGGAGGCAGGGAGGGTTGGAGGGAGGGAGGCAGAGAGGGAGGGAGGCAGGGAGGGTTGGAGGGAGGCAGGGAGGGAGGGAGGCAGGGAGGGAGGGAGGCAGGGAGGGTTGGAGGGAGGCAGGGAGGGAGGGAGGCAGGGAGGGAGGGAGGCAGGGAGGGTTGGAGGGAGGCAGGGAGGGAGGGTGGCAGGGAGGGAGGGAGGCAGGGAGGGTTGGAGGGAGGCAGGGAGGGAGGGAGGCAGGGAGGGAGGGTGGCAGGGAGGGTTGGATGGAGGCAGAGAGGGAGGGAGAGAGGCAGGGAGGGTTGGAGGGAGGCAGGGAGGGAGGCAGGGAGGGAGGGAGGCAGGGAGGGAGGGAGGCAGGGAGGGTTGGAGGGAGGCAGGGAGGGAGGGAGGCAGGGAGGGAGGGAGGGAGGGAGGGTTGGAGGGAGGCAGGGAGGGAGGGAGGCAGGGAGGGAGGGAGGCAGGGAGGGAGGGTGGCAGGGAGGGTTGGAGGGAGGCAGGGAGGGAGGGAGGCAGGGAGGGTTGGAGGGAGGCAGGGAGGGAGGGAGGCAGGGAGGGAGGGAGGCAGGGAGGGAGGGTGGCAGAGAGGGAGGGAGGCAGAGAGGGAGGGAGAGAGGCAGGGAGGGTTGGAGGGAGGCAGGGAGGGAGGGAGGCAGGGAGGGTTGGAGGGAGGCAGAGAGGGAGGGAGGGAGAGAGGAAGGGAGGCAGGGAGGGAGGGAGGCAGGGAGGGAGGTAGGGAGAGAGGAACGGAGGGAGGGAGGGAGGGAGGCAGGGAGGCAGGGTGGGAGGGAGGCAGGGAGGGTTGGAGGGAGGCAGAGAGGGAGGGAGAGAGGGAGGAAGGGAGGCAGGGAGGGAGGGAGGCAGGGAGGGAGGTAGGGAGAGAGGAACGGAGGGAGGGTTGGAGGGAGGCAGAGAGGGAGGGAGGGAGAGAGGGAGGTAGGGAGAGAGGAAGGGAGGCAGGGAGGGAGGGAGGGAGGGTTGGAGGGAGGCGGAGAGGGAGGGAGGGAGAGAGGGAGGGAGGGAGGGAGGCAGAGAGGGAGGTAGGGAGAGAGGAACGGAGGGAGGGAGGGAGGGAGGCAGGGTGGGAGGGAGGCAGGGAGGGAGGGAGGGAGGCAGGGAGGGAGAGATTGTGGACTACAGAGCTGTCTCTCTATAATATAACCCTGGTACTGCAGGTGAGTGTGGACTACAGAGCTGTCTCTCTATAATATAACCCTGGTACTACAGGTGAGTGTGGACTACAGAGCTGTGTCTCTATAATATAACCCTGGTACTACAGGTGAGTGTGGACTACAGAGCTGTCTCTCTATAACCCTGGTACTACAGGTGAGTGTGGACTACAGAGCTGTGTCTCTATAATATAACCCTGGTACTACAGGTGAGTGTGGACTACAGAGCTGTCTCTTTATAATATAACACTGGTACTACAGGTGAGTGTGGACTACAGAGCTGTCTCTCTATAATATAACCCTGGTACTACAGGTGAGTGTGGACTACAGAGCTGTGTCTCTATAATATAACCCTGGTACTACAGGTGAGTGTGGACTACAGAGCTGTCTCTTTATAATATAACACTGGTACTACAGGTGAGTGTGGACTACAGAGCTGTCTCTCTATAATATAACCCTGGTACTACAGGTGAGTGTGGACTACAGAGCTGTCTCTATAATATAACCCTGGTACTACAGGTGAGTGTGGACTACAGAGCTGTCTCTCTATAATATAACCCTGGTACTACAGGTGAGTGTGGACTACAGAGCTGTCTCTCTATAATATAACCCTGGTACTACAGGTGAGTGTGGACTACAGAGCTGTGTCTCTATAATATAACCCTGGTACTACAGGTGAGTGTGGACTACAGAACTGTCTCTCTATAATATAACCCTGGTACTACAGGTGAGTGTGGACTACAGAGCTGTCTCTCTATAATATAACCCTGGTACTACAGGTGAGTGTGGACTACAGAGCTGTCTCTCTATAATATAACCCTGGTACTACAGGTGAGTGTGGACTACAGAGCTGTGTCTCTATAATATAACCCTGGTACTACAGGTGAGAGTGGACTACAGAGCTGTCTCTATAATATAACCCTGGTACTACAGGTGAGTGTGGACTACAGAACTGTCTCTCTATAATATAACCCTGGTACTACAGGTGAGTGTGGACTACAGAACTGTCTCTCTATAATATAACCCTGGTACTACAGGTGAGTGTGGACTACAGAGCTGTCTCTATAATATAACCCTGGTACTACAGGTGAGTGTGGACTACAGAACTGTCTCTCTATAATATAACCCTGGTACTACAGGTGAGTGTGGACTACAGAGCTGTGTCTCTATAATATAACCCTGGTACTACAGGTGAGTGTGGACTACAGAACTGTCTCTCTATAATATAACCCTGGTACTACAGGTGAGTGTGGACTACAGAGCTGTGTCTCTATAATATAACCCTGGTACTACAGGTGAGTGTGGACTACAGATCTGTCTCTATATAATATAACCCTGGTACTACAGGTGAGTGTGGACTACAGAGCTGTCTCTCTATAATAATATAACCCTGGTACTACAGGTCAGTGTGGACTACAGAGCTGTCTCTATAATATAACCCTGGTACTACAGGTGAGTGTAGACTACAGAGCTATCTCTCTCTATAATATAACCCTGGTACTACAGGTGAGTGTGGACTACAGAGCTGTCTCTATAATATAACCCTGGTACTACAGGTGAGTGTGGACTACAGAGCTGTGTCTCTATAATATAACCCTGGTACTACAGGTGAGAGTGGACTACAGAGCTGTGTCTCTATAATATAACCCTGGTACTACAGGTGAGAGTGGACTACAGAGCTGTCTCTATAATATAACCCTGGTACTACAGGTGAGTGTGGACTACAGAGCTGTCTCTCTATAATATAACCCTGGTACTACAGGTGAGTGTGGACTACAGAGATGTCTCTATAATATAACCCTGGTACTACAGGTGAGTGTGGACTACAGAGCTGTCTCTCTCTATAATATAACCCTGGTACTACAGGTGAGTGTGGACTACAGAGCTGTGTCTCTATAATATAACCCTGGTACTACAGGTGAGAGTGGACTACAGAGCTGTGTCTCTATAATATAACCCTGGTACTACAGGTGAGAGTGGACTACAGAGCTGTCTCTATAATATAACCCTGGTACTACAGGTGAGTGTGGACTACAGAGCTGTGTCTCTATAATATAACCCTGGTACTACAGGTGAGAGTGGACTACAGAGCTGTGTCTCTATAATATAACCCTGGTACTACAGGTGAGTGTGGACTACAGAGCTGTCTCTCTATAATATAACCCTGGTACTACAGGTGAGTGTGGACTACAGAGCTGTCTCTCTATAATATAACCCTGGTACTACAGGTGAGTGTGGACTACAGAGCTGTCTCTCTATAATTTAACCCTGGTACTACAGGTGAGTGTGGACTACAGAGCTGTCTCTATAATATAACCCTGGTACTACAGGTGAGTGTGGACTCCAGAGCTGTCTCTCTATAATATAACCCTGGTACTACAGGTGAGTGTGGACTACAGAGCTGTCTCTATAATATAACCCTGGTACTACAGGTGAGTGTGGACTACAGAGCTGTCTCTATAATATAACCCTGGTACTACAGGTGAGTGTGGACTACAGAGTTGTCTCTCTATAATATAACCCTGGTACTACAGGTGAGTGTGGACTACAGAGCTGTCTCTCTATAATATAACCCTGGTACTACAGGTCAGTGTGGACTACAGAGCTGTCTCTATAATATAACCCTGGTACTACAGGTGAGTGTGGACTACAGAGCTGTCTCTCTATAATATAACCCTGGTACTACAGGTCAGTGTGGACTACAGAGCTGTCTCTATAATATAACCCTGGTACTACAGGTGAGTGTGGACTACAGAGCTGTCTCTCTATAATTTAACCCTGGTACTACAGGTGAGTGTGGACTACAGAGCTGTCTCTATAATATAACCCTGGTACTACAGGTGAGTGTGGTTTACAGAGCTGTCTCTCTATAATATAACCCTGGTACTACAGGTGAGTGTGGACTACAGAGCTGTCTGTCTATAATATAACCCTGGTACTACAGGTGAGTGTGGACTACAGAGCTGTCTCTATAATATAACCCTGGTACTACAGGTGAGTGTGGACTACAGAGCTGTCTCTCTATAATATAACCCTGGTACTACAGGTCAGTGTGGACAACAGAGCTGTCTCTATAATATAACCCTGGTACTACAGGTGAGTGTAGACTACAGAGCTATCTCTCTCTATAATATAACCCTTGTACTACAGGTGAGTGTGGAATACTTAGCTGTCTCTCTATATTATAACCCTGGTACTACAGGTGAGTGTGGACTACAGAGCTGTCTCTATAATATAACCCTGGTACTACAGGTGAGTGTGGACTACAGAGCTGTCTCTCTATAATATAACCCTGGTACTACAGGTGAGTGTGGACTACAGAGCTGTCTCTCTATAACATAACCCTGGTACTACAGGTGAGTGTTGAGGCCGTTTATAACTTATATTCTGGTCCGGAGACACGAGGCCCTAACACATTACACGCTGGTCTCTATTTCTCTATTTTGTTGCATCTTTTGTACAGAACAATGTCATGTAAAATGTACATGAAATACACAAAATCACAAAATCACAATGATATGGTCTGTTCATATTAGACTGATGTGAAAGCAGGATGGGCAGTTCTTTAGCGTTCATGTGATGCTTGAAACGTGGGAAGTTTCCCTTGGCCTCAACACTCCATTCTGAAGAGGAAGGGTCTATTCATCACCTCAAGCCCATTTAAGCCACAATGCCTTGGAAATAACTTCTCTTTCCATGTATCCCTTTTAGCTCGACCTGTTTTAGAATGATCCAAACTGATGAACACTCTCCCGTCGTACGGGGCCCCCCCATCTACTCCTCATTTAAACGGATCTCTCCATGCCTCTCCTCCTTCTCCTGAAGGGGCCCGGCGCGATCAATGCCTTGTTTATTTGCCCGTTTGTTTAAATAAACGAATGACGCTAAGCGGAGACGAGTCACCTCCGGCGTTAACCCTCTATCGTTATAATCAATGACTGAAGGGATTTTCCTCAGGGGAGCGGCAGGATATTAAAGAGGTGATGTAGATGACTGGAGGGATGTTTATCAGGGTAGCTACATGATATGTGGCCCGTTTCAGGAAACGAGGTGTTTGTTGCACTTCACAGGAGAGGTACTTGAACAATAAACATACCTTTTATCAAATTAATTTGGGGGCGAAAATGCCATCTGAACAGTGAACTTTCATGTGCCTTAGTAACAAACGTCTATGTCATCTGTAAATATGAATACAATGTTTATTTAGGATGGTTTAGCAACAGGAAAAAGAGAGGGAACCTTCCCACTAGCCATGATTGGCTGAGATAACGAATGGGCTGGACATTCCCGAGAGATGAGTTCAGATTGGTCGGCCATGTAGCTCGCTTCTGTCTATAACGTGAGCTGCTCAGTATGTGATTATAAATATTTCCTACCGCAGCTCTTTTTAAAAGATATCATGAAGAATCGTCGCTATTGCTGCCGTGAATTTAACAAGGGCCATTGATAAAGAGGGAAAAAGACTCCTTTCTGGAGGACGACCGTGCTGACTCTCTGTGACTCTGAAAATGAATCAAGATGATGAGGAAATCCCTGATTTAGTTTTTTACAAAACAACATTTTAATTGAACCAGACATTGTAGAGTCTTCTGATGACAGCCATCAACAGTGTTGTTGTTGAAATCAGTGGCCCCGGTTGGAAGCAGAATATGACGGCTAAGGAGATGGAGAATATGACGGCGTTTGATTGCAAATATACAGAGGGAGTTGAAAAAAGAACACGTAAATCTGTTGTATAAAAAACGCCTGTCTCCAGATTACATCTTTAAACTAACGCGTCCGTGACAGAGAGGGAGACGTCTACCAAGCTACATGTTCAAATATTATATATTTCAAATTGACAGAGTCAGAGTGTAAGAGTGTAAATTTCATTGAAAGTTAAAGCGTGTTGTTAGCTAGCTAATGTTAGCTGGCTAGCTCTCTAACTAACGTTACTTGTATGATCTGGGTAGTAATATTATTAGTATCTCAGAAAATCATTTTTTTTGCATTGCTAGTTACAGCTTAACGTTAACTAGCTAGTTAACGTTGAAACGAGTTTGGTTAGCTTTAACTACCTACAGGCTATTGCATGGTGGCTATCAGTTTGTATTGCTAGTAGTACGGGTTGGGATTATTGCCTCATTCAAGACAACAGGGAACTGGGAACTTGCAAATCTCTGACTACCGACTTCAGTGTGTTACAAGATAACAGGGAACTGGGAACTTGTAAATCTCTGACTACCAACTTCAGTGCGTTACAAGACAGCAGGGATCTGGGAACTTGTAAATCTCTGACTACCGACTTCAGTGTGTTCAAGACAACAGGCAACCCTGAAAAATGTTTTTGCTTTGACTGGGAAAAATCGACGGTCATCCAACTAGGTATTTTATTTTTCTAAAGCCCTAACTTTCTGACCTGAAGGTCACTGACGTCATGATTTCGTATTTTTCCAAGTTCCCAGTTGTCTTGAAAGCAGCATTAGGTTCATTGTTTAGCTAGCGAGGTGCATTTCTTAACAAAAGATTCCACTTCTTTACATTCCCTAATTGGTTTACACTCCCTAATTGGTTTACACTCCCTAATTGGTTTACACTCCTTAATTGGTTTACACTCCCTAATTGGTTTACACTCCCTAATTGGTTTACACTCCCTAATTGGTTTACATTCCCTAATTGGTTTACATTCTCTAATCACACTGCATATATACAATATATTCCTCTGTTCCCCCCATGTCTTTGAGTGGAATTGTTTTTGTTTTGTGTTTGTTGGTCAGTCTGGTTTTTCACCCTGGGCATCGCCTGTACCCTATTTGGGGAATTATTGGTGAACCTTATTGTTACATTATTGACAGAATTTTAGTAATAAAATAATCCTGTACTAAAATGCAAATCAATTACTTAAAAATCATACAATGTGATTTTCTGGATTTTTGTTTTAGATTCCGTCTCTCACAGTTGAAGTGTACCTATGATAAAAATTACAGACCTCTACATGCTTTGTAAGTAGGAAAGCCTGCAAAATCCAGAAAATCATATCAAATACTTGTTCTCCCCACTGTAACTACAGGTAATAGAAAACATCGCCATGGAAATATAATACTATTATTCCACCATTCTAAAACACGGCTGGACAGCCCATAATCTACCAGGGGCAGGGTTTCTTCAACTGTGGGTTTGGGAGCCAAGGTGGGCCCTGGGCACGTGAGATTTGGGTTGTGAGTTTAGAGAGTAAATCTATAATCACAGAGTATTTTATCCTCAGTTAGAAGACCGTTTGGATAACGGACGGACGGAACATGTTCTAA
This sequence comes from Salvelinus fontinalis, assembly GCF_029448725.1. Classification (NCBI taxonomy): domain Eukaryota; kingdom Metazoa; phylum Chordata; class Actinopteri; order Salmoniformes; family Salmonidae; genus Salvelinus; species Salvelinus fontinalis. The sequence continues at coordinate 124,092 of NW_026600504.1, forward strand.
TTTAGGTCTCCAGCTGAAAAAAAGTTTACGAACCCTTGAATTTAAAAAAAATTGTCCTGGACAATAACAGATTTACCAATATCCTCTCTCTCTCTCTCTGCACGTTCACAGTAACATATTTACCAATATCCTCTCTCTCTCTTGCTCTGACACTTTCACAGTAACAGATTTACCAATATCCTCTCTCTCTCTCTCTGCACGTTCACTGTAACAGATTTACCAATATCCTCTCTCTCTCTCTCTCTGCACGTTCACTGTAACAGATTTACCAATATCCTCTCTCTCTCTCTCTGCACGTTCACTGTAACAGATTTACCAATATCCTCTCTCTCTCTCTCTCTCTGCACGTTCACTGTAACAGATTTACCAATATCCTCTCTCTCTCTCTCTCTGCACGTTCACTGTAACAGATTTACCAATATCCTCTCTCTCTCTCTCTCTCTGCATGTTCACTGTTTGACGCTGATAAGCGTCCTAACTTAAACGCTTTTTTTGGTACTCAACTTATAGAAATGTGTTTTATGGCAAAAAAAAATATATATCCTTTTTTGTAATTATGGGATAGATTGTTGCTTGGTTGCCAAACAACAATGTACTACTAGAGAAAACAAAACAAAAATCGGTAAGAAATTATAGTCCTAACGTGATTAAGTCCCTTATCAATTTGGAGAACCATTTGGGGCCCCGTCGTCCCTCAACCTGGAGGATGAGATAGGAATCCTGAAGGGAACCTCTGCTCTCAAACGGTTGATTTAGAGAAGTGTTTATGTCGTGGCTGGCTCCCCAAAGGACATTTTCAACTCGTCTGTTGTGTCCCAAATGGCACCATATTCTCTATACTGTATAGTGCACTGCTTTTGACCAGGGCGGCCCATATAGCATTGGGCACAACAAAGAGAATAGTGTTTCGTTTGGGACTCTTCTTCTTGTTTTTTCTCTGCTCCTCCTCCTTCTCCTTCTCCCTGAGGGTACCTCCACAGGTTTAGTGACATCCCTGGGTTTTATCAAAGGGGTTTATCCAACATTTATGTACTACTGTCAAGCCCGGGACTCTGAGGAAACAGCAGCAGCCGTCCCTCCTAAAGGAGCTTTATCAAAGCTAGGCATCGGGTCTCTACACTACAAGACGATAAGACTGAATCAGAGGGAGGAAGGCATCGGGTCTCTACACTACAAGACGATAAGACTGAATCAGAGGGAGGAAGACATCAGGTCTCTACACTACAAGACGATAAGACGGAATCAGAGGGAGGAAGACATCAGGTCTCTACACTACAAGACGATAAGACGGAATCAGAGGGAGGAAGACATCAGGTCTCTACACTACAAGACGATAAGACGGAATCAGAGGGAGGAAGACATCAGGTCTCTACACTACAAGACGATAAGACTGAATCAGAGGGAGGAAGGCATCGGGTCTCTACACTACAAGACGATAAGACTGAATCAGAGGGAGGAAGGCATCGGGTCTCTACACTACAAGACGATAAGACGGAATCAGAGGGAGGAAGGCATCGGGTCTCTACACTACAAGACGATAAGACGGAATCAGAGGGAGGAAGACATCAGGTCTCTACACTACAAGACGATAAGACGGAATCAGAGGGAGGAAGACATCAGGTCTCTACACTACAAGACGATAAGACGGAATCAGAGGGAGGAAGACATCAGGTCTCTACACTACAAGACGATAAGACGGAATCAGAGGGAGGAAGACATCAGGTCTCTACACTACAAGACGATAAGACTGAATCAGAGGGAGGAAGGCATCGGGTCTCTACACTACAAGACGATAAGACGGAATCAGAGGGAGGAAGACATCAGGTCTCTACACTACAAGACGATAAGACTGAATCAGAGGGAGGAAGGCATCAGGTCTCTACACTACAAGACGATAAGACTGAATCAGAGGGAGGAAGGCATCAGGTCTCTACACTACAAGACGATAAGACTGAATCAGAGGGAGGAAGGCGTCAGGTCTCTACACTACAAGACGATAAGACTGAATCAGAGGGAGGAAGACATCGGGTCTCTACACTACAAGACGATAAGACTGAATCAGAGGGAGGAAGACATCGGGTCTCTACACTACAGACGATAAGACTGAATCAGAGGGAGGAAGACGTCAGGTCTCTACACTACAAGACGATAAGACTGAATCAGAGGGAGGAAGACATCAGGTCTCTACACTACAGACGATAAGATTGAATCAGAGGGAGGAAGACGTCAGGTCTCTACACTACAAGACGATAAGACTGAATCAGAGGGAGGAAGACATCAGGTCTCTACACTACAAGACGATAAGACTGAATCAGAGGGAGGAAGACATCAGGTCTCTACACTACAAGACGATAAGACTGAATCAGAGGGAGGAAGACATCAGGTCTCTACACTACAAGACGATAAGACGGAATCAGAGGGAGGAAGACGTTGACGGGCTGATGGGAGTCGTTTCTTAAACACAAAGATATCTGTCTACATCTGTCTTCCTCTAAAAAAAACAAGAAAAATAAACACGAGGTGCAGCACATTTCTTCAAAAATGTGGTGGATTTGACTTGGTGCTTCTTGTGTAGTTATGGACACAAGCTGCTGCAAATGGGGTTGAAACTCTATAGTGTTTTAAAAGGGGTTTATATTAATAGTTAAACTACATTCAGCACCACATTACTAGTATATTCCTTCCATTATTCATTTATACACAGTATTATTCACCTGTCAATGAGGTTTGTCCAGGACGTATTACCACACACTCCAACTGTTCTCTCCTTTCACTCTTCCTCTCCCGTCTCTTATTTTCTCTCGTCTCGTCTCCTCTCCTCTCCTCTCCTCTCCTCTTCTCTCCTCTCCTCTCCTCTCCTCTCCTCTCCTCTCCTCTCCTCTCCTCTTCTCTTCTCTTCTCTTCTCTTCTCTCCACTTCTCTTCTCTTCTCTTCTCTCCTCTCCTCTCCACTTCTCTCCTCTCCTCTCCACTTCTCTTCTAAGTCCATTCCTCCCGCTTGTCTTCTCTCCTCCAGTTATCAACTAGCTATCGCTGTTTTCCCAGTGGTACAGTTATACCACAAGATGTGAACATCTCTCCTTGGCCTTCCAACACAAGCATGTCGTTCCCCTTTACCAGACCTAGTAGGACTGTTTCAACAGGCCCCATGGTATTTCACATGGTCCTGTCCGCTCCCCTTTACCTGAACTAGTAGGACTGTTTCAATAGGCCCCGTGGTATTTCACATGGTCCTGTCCGCTCCCCTTTACCTGAACTAGTAGGACTGTTTCAATAGGCCCCGTGGTATTTCACATGGTCCTGTCCGCTCCCCTTTACCTGAACTAATAGGACTGTTTCAATAGGACCCTTGGTATTTCACATGGTCCTGTCCGCTCCCCTTTACCTGAACTAGCAGGACTGTTTCAATAGGCCACGTGGTATTTCACATGGTCCTGTCCGCTCCCCTTTACCATACCTAGCAGGACTGTTTCAATAGGCCCCTTGGTATTTCACATGGTCCTGTCCGCTCCCCTTTACCAGACCTAACAGGACTGTTTCAATAGGCCCCGTGGTATTTCACATGGTCCTGTCCGCTCCCCTTTACCAGACCTAACAGGACTGTTTCAATAGGCCCCGTGGTATTTCACATGGTCCTGTCCGCTCCCCTTTACCAGACCTAGCAGGACTGTTTCAATAGGCCCCGTGGTATTTCACATGGTCCTGTCCGCTCCCCTTTACCTGAACTAGCAGGACTGTTTCAATAGGCCCCGTGGTATTTCACATGGCCCTATTAAATCCATTATTTATCATCTCTCCTTAAAAAGCAAAGCTGACACTCTGATTACCATCACTTACATGATGAGAGCAGATTTTTTATTTATTCAGAGAGTTGTTCATTTTTACATGAGCACACACCTTCCTCTCTCCATCCCTCTCTCTCTCTCTCTCTCTCTCTCTCTCTCTCTCTCTCTCTCTCTCTCTCTCTCTCTCTCTCTCTGTCTCTCTCTCCTTCCCTCTCTCTCTCTCTCTCTCTCCTTCACTCCAACATTCTTTCTCTTAAACTCCATTCAATAATTGACATGCAAGTGCTTGGTTCTTTTCTCCAGGGGTTTCCACGGTTACAGTACATTCTGTTGACCTCAAAACCACATAGTGACAATCATTCTATTGGATTAGAAGCTTCTATTTTTGTTGTTGTTTTTTGTTGATAGAACGTTCTCGACAAAAATTCTAACATTCTAACATTTTAACATTTTAACATTTTAACATTCTTACATTCTAACATTCTAACATTTTAACATTTTAACATTCTTACATTTTAACATTCTTACATTTTAACAGTCTTACATTCTTACATTCTTACATTCTTACATTCTAACATTCTAACATTTTAACATTTTAACATTTTAACATTCTAACATTCTAACATTCTAACATTCTAACATTCTAACATTCTAACATTTTAACATTTTAACATTTTAACATTTTAACATTCTTACATTTTAACATTCTTACATTTTAACAGTCTTACATTCTTACATTCTTACATTCTTACATTCTTACATTCTAACATTCTAACATTCTTACATTCTTACATTCTTACATTCTAACATTCTTACATTCTAACATTCTAACATTCTAACATTCTTACATTCTTACATTCTTACATTCTTACATTCTTACATTCTAACATTCTAACATTCTTACATTCTTACATTCTTACATTCTTACATTCTTTTCACTCACTTCACTGTCTGGTCCAATGGAGGGAGAGATCTTTCTCTTTCCAATATGGCCTGATGATATTGAGGAGGACGAGCAGAGCATTGCACCACTTTAATCGAATCACAGTCAGCAATGCTGGATGCGTAGTTGGTGTGACCTCCTCATAGAAGGGCATCCAATTAAAAGTAGTCTTTGTCCCGTTCAATTAAAGTAGTCAATCAGAGCTCAGACAAAACAGTTCAGGGATGGATCTCAAATGACACCCTGTTTCCTCGTTAGTGCACTAGTTTTGACCGGAGCCTCATCTGGCCTGGTCAAATGTAGTGCACTATAAAGGGAATAGGGTGGCATTTGGGACGCACTCCAAAACAGAATGGATTTTCCCTGCTGGTGCCTTGGTTCTGTCTGATGTCATGGCATTGATTGTGGGAGACTCCAACAAACCAGCACCACCTAGACCCCTGTATCCCAGCAACCTCTCTCTCTCTCTGTCTCTCTGTCTCTCTGTCTCTCTGTCTCTCTGTCTCTCTGTCTCTCTGTCTCTCTGTCTCTCTGTCTCTCTGTCTCTCTGTCTCTCTGTCTCTGTCTCTGTCTCTGTCTCTCTCTCTCTCTGTCTCTCTCTCTCTCTCTCTCTCTCTCTCTCTCTCTCTCTCTCTCTCTCTCTCTCTGTCTCTCTGTCTCTCTGTCTCTCTCCTGTCTGCTTCAGAACCATACTATAGTACTTTAGTCCACCTGGCCTGAAGTGGTTGGATTGGTCACACAGACAGACAGACAGACAGACAGACAGACAGACAGACAGACAGACAGACAGACAGACAGACAGACAGACAGACAGCAACGCAGGTGTTATTTATGTCCCTAAGAAGGTGTTCTGTAATACCTTCTACGACTCAATGTTTGCAATTGTGAAAACGATGGGATAAACGCAAATGAGGGGAAAATATGTAAGCCCAACCATTCAGCCAATGGGAAAGCAGCGAGAGGGCTGAAAACACGCAGGGCAGATCTCTGGCTGTTTGTGAAGCTGCGCTGCACTGCTACGACATGTACAGGGAATTATTCTCTTCACGCTTGACGCCTTCTTGGAGCGTCCGAGCCCAGGACAACTCTCTGGATGCTTATTCTCTGCTTTGCTCCCATCCACTCTGTTCCTGATGCAACCCTTATTTAACGCCATAACAAAACACACAGCTATTCACAGAAGACCAAGTCAGAAACGTGGTGTAAAGAACTATTCAATACAACTATTCACTATTGGGCAACATGTCCCGTTCAATTAAATATGCCTGCCTGTCTGCCAGGCTGTCTACTTGTCTGCCTGGCTACCTGTCTGTCTGTCTGTCTGTCTGTCTGTCTGTCTGTCTGTCTGTCTGTCTGTCTGTCTGTCTGTATGACTTCACGCATATTGACTACTTGAATAATTATTTCACATTGCTGAAGTGCTTCCTGTCTGTCTGAAGAGAGAGAGAGAGAGACAGAGAGAGAGACAGAGAGAGAGACACAGAGAGAGACAGAGAGAGAGAGAGAGAGAGAGACAGAGAGAGAGACAGAGAGAGGGAAGGAGATGGAGAGAGAGAGAGACAGAGAGAGACAGAGAGAGAGACAGAGAGAGAGACACAGAGAGACACAGAGAGAGACAGAGAGAGAGAGAGAGAGAGAGAGACAGAGAGAGAGACAGAGAGAGGGAAGGAGATGGAGAGAGAGAGACAGAGAGAGAGAGAGAGAGACAGAGAGAGACAGAGAGAGAGACAGAGAGAGAGAGAGACAGAGAGAGAGATGCATGGGTTGACTCAACCTGCAGTATCCATGGTTATATCCACAGGGCAGGTGAGTTTAGGGTCATGAAATGGTTTAGGGTCATGAAAGGGTTTAGGGTCATGAAAGGGTTTAGGGTCATGAAAGGGTTTAGGGTCATAAAAGGGTTTAGGGTCATGAAAGGGTTTAGGGTTATGAAAGTTTTTTAGGGTCATGAAAGGGTTTAGGGTCATGAAAGGGTTTAGGGTCATGAAAGGGTTTAGGGTCATGAAAGGGTTTAGGGTCATGAAAGGGTTTAGGGTCATGCCATAAACTTATACACGTCAAATAACATTCAGACAATTGCAAAAATGCTTTTGGGAACCGGCAGAAAAAGATAACATCAATCCATTGAGTGAAAAAGCTCCACTGATTCACAAAGGACAATTTCTGAGTTGAATTCAATAAGAGAAACACAACATGAATGTTAAGGGAAGAGACAGGAGGAAACACAAGATGAATGTTTAGGGAAGAGACAGGAGGAAACACAACATGAATGTTAAGGGAAGAGACAGGAGGAAACACAACATGAATGTTAAGGGAAGAGACAGGAGGAAACACAAGATGAATGTTTAGGGAAGAGACAGGAGGAAACACAACATGAATGTTTAGGGAAGAGACAGGAGGAAACACAACATGAATGTTTAGGGAAGAGACAGGAGGAAACACAACATGAATGTTTAGGGAAGAGACAGGAAACACAACATGAATGTTTAGGGAAGAGACAGGAGGAAACACAACATGAATGTTTAGGGAAGAGACAGGAGGAAACACAACATGAATGTTTTGGGAAGAGACGGGAAACACAACATGAATGTTTAGGGAAGAGACAGGAGGAAACACAACATGAATGTTTAGGGAAGAGACAGGAAACACAACATGAATGTTAAGGGAAGAGACAGGAAACACAACATGAATGTTTTGGGAATGATTTAGTGAAGTGGTAAATGAGGATGACAGCAGTGTGTGATATTGTGAGGCGCTATTCAAATTGGGACTTCAAATAGGCCTATGACACGTCAAGGGAAATGTAGTCTACTGTTCTCGACACCAACTGTAGGTCTACACCCTCTCACATATCCTTCATGTTAACTCCTGAAGGATTAAACATTTCTCGCAGTAAAATGATACACCAAATGTTGGCAAAAGTTTGACTCAGGAACAGGAATAGAGAAATAAGCTAAATTTATTTTAGCATGTTATTAATAGAATGTGAATGTGCAGTTGGATACCGTCTGTAGAGGTGCTATTTTTTCAGCATCATAAAAGCTGATAGTATTTCAACTACAAAAAATACAGATCCAAGCCTGAGATGAAATCTGATCAGAAAACATGTTAGGTCGTTTTAACAGATTTCGATTTCTTTACAAAACCGGTTCAACTTTTTCTATTTTTCTCCCCCGGTCCCTAAACGTATTCAGCGTTTTCTATTTTTCTCCCCCGGTCCCTAATCGTGTTCAACTTTTTCTATTTTTCTCCCCCGGTCCCTAAACGTGTTCAACTTTTTCTATTTTCTCCCCCGGTCCCTAAACGTGTTCATCGTTTTCTATTTTTCTCCCCCGGTCCCTAAACGTGTTCAACTTTTTCTATTTTCTCCCCCGGTCCCTAAACGTGTTCAACTTTTTCTATTTTTCTCCCCCGGTCCCTAAACGTGTTCAACTTTTTCTATTTTTCTCCCCCGGTCCCTAAACGTGTTCATATTTTTCAATTTTTCTCCCCCGGCCCCTAAACGTGTTCAACGTTTTCAATTTTTCTCCCCCGGTCCCTAAACGTGTTCAACTTTTTCTATTTTTCATCATACTGCATGTAAAATCCAGTGGCCTCCCCTCAGTCTTAGCTAGCTAGCTAACATCATACTGCATCTAAAGTCCAGTGGCCTCCCCTCAGTCTTAGCTAGCTAGGTAACATCATACTGCATCTAAAATCTAGTGGCCTCCCCTCAGTCTTAGCTAGCTAGCTAAAATCATACTGCATCTAAAATCCAGTGGCCTCCCCTCAGTCTTAGCTAGCTAGCTAACATCATACTGCATGTAAAATCCAGTGGCCTCCCCTCAGTCTTAGCTAGCTAGCTAACATCATACTGCATGTAAAATCCAGTGGCCTCCCCTCAGTCTTAGCTAGCTAGCTAACATCATACTGCATGTAAAATCCAGTGGCCTCCCCTCAGTCTTAGCTAGCTAGCTAACATCATACTGCATGTAAAATCCAGTGGCCTCCCCTCAGTCTTAGCTAGCTAGCTAACATCATACTGCATCTAAAATCCAGTGGCCTCCCCTCAGTCTTAGCTAGCTAGCTAGCAACATGTTTTGCTACTAATTATTTGTCTCCTTTTGATTGTCATTGTATTTCCAAGCCACTGTAATGCACTTTTGATGACATCTTCATCAGCGCTCATTGACGAGGCCTTGAGTTCAACGCTCAGTCGGGGCACCAGTCCAAAAAAACGTTCAAAAACAATATTGTGACGAATCATGCAAACACATGACTAAGCTGATAATGACGAGAATAGAAGATAATTATAGACCAGTTGACTTAAAAATAGCCTACCAAAATACAGGAAATGAACAGAAACATACATCAAAACAGGTAAAAACAAAAAAAAAATCCTGCTTCCGTTGTCATAGAAACCTTTCCGGTCGGTTGTGGGCCTGTGATTTTCACTGTATCACGTTGCGGCTGGGTTGTTATCTATTGTGGATGGGTGTGGCTGAACAAACAGCTGACCTGCACACCACTAATACACACAGAGAGAAAGGCATCTGTCTCCTTCCTGGTTCCAGCCCCACTGTGTCCAATCACAGCATTATCTGGCTCTCCAGGACAGCCTTATCCTAGGGTTCCAGTTTACTGCCTTCTCTTCAAGTCTCTGTGTACAAAACGATTGGAGGGGGGGGGGGGGAAGGGGAGGGGGGGGGTGTTTGATGAATAAAAGGAGCCTTTGGTCTACTCTGAGGGATTTCACAGCCTCTGTCTGTAACCGCCGGATACGAATGGAGAGCATTTTGTTTTGAAAAAAGAACAACATCGTAATTAGAGTTGAAGTCACGAATAAAAATTAAATGACACAACATTTCATGACAAATGAAGACAGGCGTCAAGAATCCTTAGTCGTTCATTTCCATTGTTTTTTTGTTGGTTTGTTGTTGTTGATGATGTTGTTGTTCACGGGTGTGGGCTTATCTGCATAAAACAAGGCTGTTGAATCCTTTTGACCCCCAGTTCCATGAAGCAAGGCAGAATACAAAGAGAGATGTGAACAACAGAAAGGGAGACGCAGGAGAGCTCATCTTCTGAAACCACAGAGCTCATCTTCTGAAACCATAGAGCTCAGCTTCTGAACCCACAGAGCTCAGCTTCTGAACCCACAGAGCTCATCTTCTGAACCCAAAGAGCCCATCTTCTGAACCCACAGAGCTCAGCTTCTGAACCCACAGGGCTCAGCTTCTGAACCCACAGAGCTCAGCTTCTGAACCCACAGAGCACATCTTCTGAACCCACAGAGCTCAGCTTCTGAACCCACATAGCTAATCTTCTGAGCCCACAGAGCTCATCTTCTGAACCCACAGAGCTCAGCTTCTGAACCCACAGAACTCATCTTCTGAACCCACAGAGCTCAGCTTCTGAACCCACAGAGCTCATCTTCTGAACCCACAGAGCTCAGCTTCTGAACCCACAGAGCTCAGCTTCTGAACCCACAGAGCTCAGCTTCTGAACCCACAGAGCTCAGCTTCTGAACCCACAGAGCCCATCTTCTGAACCCACAGAGCTCATCTTCTGAACCCACAGAGCTCATCTTCTGAACCCACAGAGCTCAGCTTCTGAACCCACAGAGCTCAGCTTCTGAACCCTAAGAGCCCATCTTCTGAACCCACAGAGCTCAGCTTCTGAACCCACAGGGCTCAGCTTCTGAACCCACAGAGCTCAGCTTCTGAACCCACAGGGCTCAGCTTCTGAACCCACAGAGCTCAGCTTCTGAACCCACAGAGCTCAGCTTCTGAACCCAAAGAGCTCAGCTTCTGAACCCACAGGTCTCAGCTTCTGAACCCACAGAGCTCAGCTTCTGAACCCACAGGGCTCAGCTTCTGAACCCACAGAGCTCAGCTTCTGAACCCACAGGGCTCAGCTTCTGAACCCACAGAGCTCAGCTTCTGAACCCAAAGAGCCCATCTTCTGAACCCACAGAGCTCAGCTTCTGAACCCACAGGGCTCAGCTTCTGAACCCACAGAGCTCATCTTCTGAACCCACAGAGCTCATCTTCTGAACCCACAGGGCTCAGCTTCTGAACCCACAGAGCTCATCTTCTGAACCCACAGGGCTCAGCTTCTGAACCCACAGAGCTCATCTTCTGAACCCACAGAGCTCATCTTCTGAACCCACAGAGCTCACCTTCTGAACCCACAGAGCTCAGCTTCTGAACCCACAGAGCTCATCTTCTGGGGATGTGGCTTGGTTTTAGTTATATTAATGTAATGACATGGAGAGGTCATAGTTCACATGATTAGTTATATTAATGTAATGACATGGAGAAGTCATAGGTCACATTATTAGTTACATTAATGTAGTGACATGGAGAGGTCGTAGATCACATTACTAGTTATATTAATGTAATGACATGGAGAGGTCATAGGTCACATTATTAGTTATATAAATGTAATGACATGGAGAGGCCATAGATCACATTTTTAGTTATATTAATATAATGACATGGAGATGTCATAGTTCACACTATTAGTTATATTAATATAATGACATGGAGAGGTCATAGTTCACATTATTAGTTATATGAATGTAGTGACTTGGAGAGGTCATAGTTCACATTATTAGTTATATTAATATAATGACATGGAGAGGTCATAGTTCACATTATTAGTTATATAAATGTAATGACATGGAGAGGTCATAGTTCACACTATTAGTTATATTAATATAATGACATGGAGAGGTCATAGTTCACATTATTAGTTATATGAATGTAATGACTTGGAGAGGTCATAGTTCACATTATTAGTTATATTAATATAATGACATGGAGAGGTCATAGTTCACACTATTAGTTATATTAATGTAATGACATCGAGAGGTCATAGTTCACATTATTAGTTATATGAATGTAGTGACTTGGAGAGGTCATAGTTCACATTATTAGTGATATTAATGTAATGACATGGAGAGTTCATAGTTCACATTATTATAATAATAACCTGTTAGATCAGACACCACCAACACTCTGATAATAACCTGTTAGATCAGACACCACCAACACTCTGATAATAACCTGTTAGATCAGACACCACCAACACTCTGATAATAACCTGTTAGATCAGACACCACCAACACTCTGATAATAACCTGTTAGATCAGACACCACCAACACTCTGATAATAACCTGTTAGATCAGACACCACCAACACTCTGATAATAACCTGACTCCTGTTAGATCAGACATCACCAACACTCTGATAATAACCTGACTCCTGTTAGATCAGACACCACCAACACTCTGGTAATAACCTGTTAGATCAGACACCACCAACACTCTGATAATAACCTGTTAGATCAGACACCACCAACACTCTGATAATAACCTGTTAGATCAGACACCACCAACACTCTGACAATAACCTGTTAGATCAGACACCACCAACACTCTGATAATAACCTGTTAGATCAGACACCACCAACACTCTGATAATAACCTGTTAGATCAGACACCACCAACACTCTGATAATAACCTGTTAGATCAGACACCACCAACACTCTGATAATAACCTGTTAGATCAGACACCACCAACACTCTGATAATAACCTGTTAGATCAGACACGACCAACACTCTGATAATAACCTGTTAGATCAGACACCACCAACACTCTGATAATAACCTGGTAGATCAGACACCACCAACACTCTGATAATAACCTGTAAGATCAGACACCACCAACACTCTGATAATAACCTGACTCCTGTTAGATCAGATTTGACCAACACTCTGATAATAACCTGTTAGATCTGACACCAGCAACACTCTGATAATAACCTGTAAGATCGGACACCACCAACACTCTGATAATAACCTGTTAGATCAGACACCACCAACACTCTGATAATAACCTGTTAGATCAGATACCACCAACACTCTGATAATAACCTGTTAGATCAGACACCACCAACACTCTGATAATAACCTGTTAGATCAGACACCACCAACACTCTGATAATAACCTGTTAGATCAGACACCACCAACACTCTGATAATAACCTGTTAGATCAGACACCACCAACACTCTGATAATAACCTGTTACATCAGACACCACCAACACTCTGATAATAACCTGTTAGATCAGACACCACCAACACTCTGATAATAACCTGTTAGATCAGACACCACCAACACTCTGATAATAACCTGTTAGATCAGACACCACCAACACTCTGATAATAACCTGTTAGATCAGACACCACCAACACTCTGATAATAACCTGTTAGATCAGACACCACCAACACTCTGATAATAACCTGTTAGATCAGACACCACCAAAACTCTGATAATAACCTGTTAGATCAGACACCACCAACACTCTGATAATAACCTGTTAGATCAGACACCACCAACACTCTGATAATAACCTGTTAGATCAGACACCACCAATAACCTGTTAGATCAGACACCACCAACACTCTGATAATAACCTGTTAGATCAGACATCACCAACACTCTGATAATAACCTGTTAGATCAGACATCACCAACACTCTGATAATAACCTGTTAGATCAGACACCACCAACACTCTGATAATAACCTGTTAGATCAGACACCACCAACACACTGATAATAACCTGTTAGATCAGACGAGAACAACACTCTGATAATAACCTGTTAGATCAGACACCACCAACACTCTGATAATAACCTGTTAGATCAGACACCACCAACACTCTGATAATAACCTGTTAGATCAGACACCACCAACACTCTGATAATAACCTGTTAGATCAGACACCACCAACACTCTGATAATAACGTGTTAGATCAGACACGACCAACACTCTGATAATAACCTGTTAGATCAGACACCACCAACACTCTGATAATAACCTGTTAGATCAGACACCACCAACACTCTGATAATAACCTGTTAGATCAGACACCACCAACACTCTGATAATAACGTGTTAGATCAGACACGACCAACACTCTGATAATAACCTGTTAGATGAGACATGACCAACACTCTGATAATAACCTGTTAGATCAGACAACACCAACACTCTGATAATAACCTGTTAGATCAGACACGACCAACACTCTGATAATAACCTGTTAGATCAGACACCACCAACACTCTGATAATAACATGTTAGATCAGACACCACCAACACTCTGATAAAAACCTGTTAGATCAGACACCACCAACACTGATAATAACCTGTTAGATCAGACACCACCAACACTCTGATAATAACCTGTTAGATCAGACACCACCAACACTCTGATAATAACCTGTTAGATCAGACACCACCAACACTCTGATAATAACCTGTTAGATCAGACACCACCAACACTCTGATAATAACCTGACTCCTGTTAGATCAGACACCTCCAACACTCTGATAATAACCTGTTAGATCAGACACCACCAACACTCTGATAATAACCTGACTCCTGTTAGATCAGACACCACCAACACTCTGATAATAACCTGGTAGATCAGACACCACCAACACTGATAATAACCTGTTAGATCAGACACCACCAACACTCTGATAGTAACCTGTTAGATCAGACACCACCAACACTCTGATAATAACCTGTTAGATCAGACACCACCAACACTCTGATAATAACCTGACTCCTGTTAGATCAGACACCTCCAACACTCTGATAATAACCTGTTAGATCAGACACCACCAACACTCTGATAATAACCTGACTCCTGTTAGATCAGACACCACCAACACTCTGATAATAACCTGGTAGATCAGACACCACCAACACTGATAATAACCTGTTAGATCAGACACCACCAACACTGATAATAACCTGTTAGATCAGACACCTCCAACACTCTGACAATAACCTGGTAGATCAGACACCACCAACACTGATAATAACCTGTTAGATCAGACACCACCAACACTCTGATAGTAACCTGTTAGATCAGACACCACCAATAACCTGATAATAACCTGTTAGATCAGACACCACCAGCACTCTGATAATAAGCTGTTAGATCAGACACCACCAACACTCTGATAATAACCTGTTAGATCAGACACCACCAACACTCTGATAATAACCTGGTAGATCAGACACCACCAACACTGATAATAACCTGTTAGATCAGACACCACCAACACTCTGATAATAACCTGTTAGATCAGACACCACCAACACTCTGATAATAACCTGTTAGATCAGACACCACCAACACTCTGATAATAACCTGTTAGATCAGACACCACCAACACTCTGATAATAACCTGTTAGGTCAGACACCACCAACACTCTGATAATAACCTGTTAGATCAGACACGACCAACACTCTGATAATAACCTGTTAGATCAGACACCACCAACACTCTGATAATAACATGTTAGATCAGACACCACCAACACTCTGATAATAACCTGTTAGATCAGACACCACCAACACTCTGATAATAACCTGTTAGTTCAGACACCACCAACACTCTGATAATAACATGTTAGATCAGACACCACCAACACCCTGATTATAACCTGTTAGATCAGACACCACCAACACTCTGATAATAACCTGTTAGATCAGACACCACCAACACTCTGATAATAACCTGTTAGATCAGACACCACCAACACTCTGATAATAACCTGTTAGATCAGACACCACCAATAACCTGATAATAACCTGTTAGATCAGACACCACCAACACTCTGATAATAACCTGTTAGATCAGACACCACCAACACTCTGATAATAACCTGTTAGATCAGACACCACCAACACTCTGATAATAACCTGTTAGATCAGACACCACCAACACTCTGATAATAACCTGTTAGATCAGACACCACCAACACTCTGATAATAACCTGTTAGATCAGACGAGAACAACACTCTGATAATAACCTGTTAGATCAGACACCACCAACACTCTGATAATAACCTGTTAGATCAGACACCACCAACACTCTGATAATAACCTGTTAGATCAGACACCACCAACACTCTGATAATAACCTGTTAGATCAGACACCACCAACACTCTGATAATAACCTGTTAGATCAGACACCACCAACACTCTGATAATAACCTGTTAGATCAGTCACCACCAACACTCTGATAATAACCTGTTAGATCAGACACCACCAACACTCTGATAGTAACCTGTTAGATCAGACACCACCAATAACCTGATAATAACCTGTTAGATCAGACACCACCAACACTCTGATAATAAACTGTTAGATCAGACACCACCAACGCTCTTATAATCAAATCAAATCAACGTTTATTTGTCAAGTGCGCTGAGTATAAAATGTTGTATTTCTCAACTGGTAATTGAAGACCATAGGCTATAATCAACCGTAGGCAGGATACACCACGTCACACACAAGGTTTGTCACCTTACAGTGAAATGCTGACTTACAGGCTCTAACCAATAGTGCAAAAAAGGTATTAGGTGAACAATAGGTAAAGAAATAAGACAACAATAAAAAGACAGGCTATATACAGTAGACAGGCTATATACAGTAGAGAGGCTATATACAGTAGACAGGCTATAGACAGTAGAGAGGCTACATGCAGCAGAGAGGCTATATACAGTAGTGAGGCTATATACAGTAGTGAGGCTATATGCAGTAGAGAGGCTATATACAGTAGAGAGGCTATATACAGTAGAGAGGATACATACAGTAGAGAGGCTATATACAGTAGTGAGGCTATATACAGTAGAGAGGCTATAGAAGTAGCGAGGCTATATACAGTAGTGAGGCTATATGCAGTAGAGAGGCTATATACAGTAGAGAGGCTATATACAGTAGAGAGGATATATACAGTAGAGAGGCTATATACAGTAGAGAGGCTATATACAGTAGAGGCTATATACAGTAGAGAGGCTATATACAGTAGAGAGGCTATATACAGTAGAGAGGCTATATACAGTAGAGAGGATACATACAGTAGAGAGGCTATATACAGTAGAGGGGTTATACACAGTAGAGAGGCTATATACAGTAGAGAGGCTATATACAGTAGAGAGGCTATATACAGTAGAGAGGCTATATACAGTAGAGAGGCTATATACAGTAGAAAGGCTATATACAGTAGAGGGGTTATACACAGTAGAGAGGCTATATACAGTAGAGAGGCTATATACAGTAGAGAGGCTATATACAGTAGAGAGGCTATATACAGTAGAGAGGCTATATACAGTAGAGAGGCTATATACAGTAGAGAGGATACATACAGTAGAGAGGCTATATACAGTAGAGGGGTTATACACAGTAGAGAGGCTATATACAGTAGAGAGGCTATATACAGTAGAGAGGCTATATACAGTAGAGAGGCTATATACAGTAGAGAGGCTATATACAGTAGAGAGGCTATATACAGTAGAGAGGCTATACACAGTAGAGAGGCTATATACAGTAGAGAGGCTATATACAGTAGAGAGGCTATATACAGTAGAGGGGTTATACACAGTAGAGAGGCTATATACAGTAGAGAGGCTATATACAGTAGAGAGGCTATATACAGTAGCGAGGCGATATACAGTAGAGAGGCTATATACAGTAGAGAGGCTATATACAGTAGAGAGGCTATATACAGTAGAGAGGCTATATACAGTAGAGAGGCTAAATACAGTAGAGAGGATATATACAGTAGAGAGGCTATATACAGTAGAGAGGATATATACAGTAGAGAGGCTATATACAGTAGAGAGGCTATATACAGTAGAGAGGCTATATACAGTAGAGAGGCTATAT
>NW_026600504.1:144064-156564 GCF_029448725.1 Salvelinus fontinalis
TCAAACGGCCTCGTACTCAAATCTTGCTCGTACAATATGCATATTATTATTACTATTGGATAGAAAACACTCTCTAGTTTCTAAAACCGTTTGAATTATATCTGTGAGTCAAACAGAACTCATTTGGCACAAACTTCCTGACCAGGAAGTGGAAAGTCTGAAATCGAGACTCTGTTCTACTTCCTACCTATACACATAAATGGGCATGATACGTATTAGTATACGTACACTTCATACACCTTCCCCTGGATGTCAAGAAGCGGTGAGAGAAGAAATTGAGTGTTTATCTTGGTCTGAAGTGGAATACAAGCTCTTTGTATGACGTGTCCGCCCATTTCCTGTTTTCTGGAGAGCGCGAAGGGGTACTTGGATTTGCCTTCTGTGTAGCTGCCGTTATAGGCGACTAATATCTCCGGCTTTGATTTTATTTGATACATGTGACCATATCATCGTAAAGTATGTTTTTTCAATATAGTTTCATCAGATTATTGAACATTTTTCGGGAGTTTTGCCGTGTTCCGTTCTTTTCCGTTTGTTGACAAGGAGAGCTTCGAGCCACTTGGCTAGTGCGCTTGCTAAATCGAGAGGGAAAATGGACGTTCTAAATCCAAACAACGACTGTTCTGGACAAAGGACACCTTGTCCAACGTTCTGATGGAAGATCACCAAAAGTAAGAAACATTTTATGATGCTATTTCATATATCTGTCGTGCATGTGAACTAGTCGCAGGTGCCCAACTTTGGGGTACTCAGCTATACCGAAGCTGCATGTCGTAATGAAGTTATTTTTTAGAATTCTAACACTGCGATTTCATTAAGAACTAATGGATCTATCATTTCCTATACAACATGTATTTTTTAGTTATGTTTATGAATAGCTATTTGGTCAGAATATGTGTGTCAGAAAAATTGTCAGAAAAATATCGTTGCTGTTTAGACGTTGTGGAAAAAGTAGCTAAGTTAGCACAATGTGTAACCACTGATTTCAGCTCTAAATATGCACATTTTCGAACAAAACATAAGTGTATGTATAACCTGATGTTATAGGACTGTCATCTGATAAAGAATATCAAGGTTAGTCAAAAATTAGATATCTTTTACTGGTTTGTTACGATCGCTAACTTTTACTGCTGGGAAATGGCTTGTCTTTCTGGCTATTGTGGTAAGCTAATATAACGCTATATTGTGTTTTCGCTGTAAAACACTTAATAAATCGGAAATATTGGCTGGAATCACAAGATGCCTGTCTTTCATTTGCTGTACACTATGTATTTTTCAGAAATGTTGTATGATGAGTAATTAGGTATTTGACGTTGGTGTCTGTAATTATTCTGTCTGCTTTCGGTGCAATTTCTGATTGTAGCTGCAATGTAAACTATGATTTATACCTGAAATATGCACATTTTTCGAACAAAACATAGATTTATTGTATAACATGTTATAAGACTGTCATCTGATGAAGTTGTTTGTTGGTTAGTTTGGTTGGTTCTTGGTTAGTTAGGTTGGCTTTGTGCATGCTACCTGTGCTGTGAAAAATGTCTGTCCTTTTTTTGTATTTGGTGGTGAGCTAACATAAATATATGTGCTGTTTTCGCTGTAAAACATTTTAAAAATCGGACATGTTGGCTGGATTCACAAGATGTGTACCTTTTCATTTGCTGTATTGGACTTGTTAATGTGTGAAAGTTAAATATTTCAAAAATATATATTTTGAATTTCGCGCCCTGCACTTGAGCTGGATGTTGTCATAAGTGTACCGACGTCGGGCTTGCAGCCATTAGAAGTTTTTAAAGCACATTTATTACACCAGCCCCGTCCTTCCGTCCTCCCCGTCCTCCCCGTCTTCCGTCCCCCGTCCCATTCTCCCACATGTCTTTGGATAGTTGACTTTGCTTGTTAACAACCCATGGTCCCACATGTCTGGGGAGAGACGTTACTGTGAACGATTGTGGGTAACCATGTCATTTCTCTGAGAGGTGTGAGTTTAGAAAATATGGACATATTGCCACCACACAGTTCTTCTGACATTTTAATAACTGACATATTTATGAGAAGCATTTCAAGTTGAATCTAGTTGATTGTTCGACGCTGACGCTAACCGCTAACTGTGTGGTATTTATCCCTGACGCTAACCGCTAACTGTGTGGTATTTATCCCTTACGCTAACCGCTAACTGTGTGGTATTTATCCCTGATGCTAACCGCTAACTGTGTGGTATTTATCCCTGACGCTAACCGCTAACTGTCTGGTATTTATCCCTGACGCTAACGCTAACCGCTAACTGTGTAGTATTTATCCCTGACGCTGACGCTAACCGCTAACTGTCTGGTATTTATCCCTGACGCTGACGCTAACCGCTAACTGTGTGGTATTTATCCCTGACGCTGAAGCTAACCGCTAACTGTGTGGTATTTATCCCTGACGCTGACGCTAACCGCTAACTGTGTGGTATTTATCCCTGACGCTGACGCTAACCACTAACTGTGTGGTATTTATCCCTGACGCTAACCGCTAACTGTGTGGTATTTATCCCTGACGCTAACCACTAACTCTGTAGCATTTATCCCTGACGCTAACGCTAACCGCTAACTGTGTGGTATTTATCCCTGATGCTGACCGCTAACTGTGTGGTATTTATCTCTGACGCTAACCGCTAACTGTGTAGTATTTATCCCTGACGCTAACCGCTAACTGTGTGGTATTTATCACTGACGCTAACCGCTAACTGTGTGGTATTTATCCCTGACGCTGGCGCTTGTGATGAACCACTGCTCTGTGCAGAGTATCTTCAGTGTGTCACCCATAGTGAACTAAATCATTACAAACATTTGACGTGTTGGAAATATTATATTTCCATTTGAGTAAAAGCCCACACTTAGGACCTTACTATTTAACATGATTTTAAAAGATAAATAATGAATGTTACAGAGTTTCCCTAGCAACGCACACCACTATTAGCATATAAATGCCACTCTAATGTATAAATATCTCTGTAGGCCTATTTAATATCACCCAGGATCGGTCCTTAAATGAGTGTCCATGCATAAATGAATGTTCGTGGTGTATTAGTCTCCTCCGGCTTCTTGTTACATGTCATAATGGGTTCAGACTTTTGTCGGCGGCGCCACGGCAACCGTACTTCAACTAACGACGTGAAATAATGTACGTTTTTCTCAGGCAAGTGCCCTTTGTTCATTTAAATAAATGTGCCAGCAGAACATTTTTTTGTTTGTTCTTCCTTTAAAAGACACAGGAAAGAAGACAGCATATTAATTAAATAAATATTTAAGTTTTCCCGTGGATGGGTGGGGGACTCGGAGGGCGTTAATAATGGATATAAAAGGAGGGATAAAATATGCAATTGATAAGAAGAAACAAAATAAATAAGTGACAGAGGAAAAAAAAATTCTGTACAAAGTTCTAAAATCCTGCTGTTTGATATTGGTATATTACGAACAGAGATAAGCAAGTAGCGAGTCGATACCGCTGGGAGGCTTTTCATCGCTGGGTCCCGGCACGTCTCGTCGGTGTGATTTATTAAGAGTAGACAGACGACAGAGAGAGAGAGAGCAGACAGTGTACTAACGTTCACAATGAGTTCATTAACAAGCAAAGCCATCTATTCAAAGACATGTGGGACCATGGGTTGTTAACAAGCAAAGCCATCTATCCAAAGACTTGTGGGAGAATGGGACGGGGGGGACGTGGGGGACGGGGAGGACGGGGAGGACGGGAGGGACGGGGCTGGTGTAATAAATGTGCTTTAATCTGCATGGTAAGACTCTCTTAGACAAATTGGAATCGAACAGAAGCTGTTGCTATTAGCATACAATCCAACATGTATTGCAACTGAAAAACACTGCTAGTACTAAAAGGGGGGGACATGATCTGGATTCCTAACAGAGTTCTGGGGCCGAGTCCAGAATAACAACCTATTCCCTAAACACTTGTCCAACATACCTTTGAACAGGGCCCATAGGGAAAAGGGTATGCCAATTGGGATGCCAACAACATACCACTAAGCCTGCCTGGAAAGTAGTATTTATGTAGATGTGAACCCAGTTCTTACATTAGAAAGGTGAAAGGTCACAGTAGCTGTGTGTTGACAGGCAATTTGTAAACTGCAGAGAGGCCATGTCAGGAATACTTAACCTTTAACCTTTCTGCTTTTTCTTCTCCTTTATTTTGAACTTGAGCTAATTCATGCAGAAACCATTTTTATTTCTGCCTTTATTCAAAGTAAATAAGAACGGGATTCAGCAGAGAGGGAGGGAGAGAGAGAGAGAGAGGGAGGGAGAGAGAGAGAGAGAGAGGGAGAGAGAGAGGGAGGGAGAGAGAGAGGGAGGGAGAGAGAGAGGTTTTAGTTGGTGATGATAAACAAGTGCCACAGACATGGAGACGAGAGAGAGAGAGAGAGAGAGACAGAGAGAGAGAGAGAGAGAGAGAGAGAGAGAGAGAGAGAGAGAGAGAGAGAGAGAGAGAGAGAGAGAGAGAGAGAGAGAGCGAGAGAGAGGTTTTAGTTGGTGATGACGATGAGAGACAAGTGCCACAGACACGTAGAGGATGATGTAATGTGATGTGATGAGAGAGAGGTGCCAGTGCAAAGTGAGGGGAGAGAGACGGTCTGCCTGAGGGCAGCAGGTGAAAGTTGCTGTGGACAGCAGAATGGTTCTCAGTTACATCCTTGATGTGAGTGTGTCTGAGGCACCGCCGTCCCCGTCACGTGTTATAGTATGTCTCCTGGGCCGAAGGAAAGGAGCAAGGAGAGAGAATCAGACCAGGTTGGCAGGCGGCGTCGATCATATTGTCATCGAACGAGGTTTCTGCCTCCGAGACTCTCGTTATAGGTAGTCTGTCTGGTGTAAAACCATCTTCCTGGATATTCAGACACATCTTTAGACTAGGCATACAGAACGGGTCCTAGTTAGTCGGTTAACCAAGGGACACGGTAATACATGATATGGGTGTCTTCCTGGGTTCAACAGTATGTTGTAAATGGTGAACATACAGCACTATTAGTATTAAAGTAGTGATACGTCAGACAACACAACATTGTCCAATACCGTTAGTATTAAAGTTGTGATACGTCAGACAACACAACATTGTCCAACACCGTTAGTATTAAAGTAGTGATACGTCAGACAACACAACATTGTCCAACACCGTTAGTATTAAAGTAGTGATACGTCAGACAACACAACATTGTCCAACACCGTTAGTATTAAAGTAGTGATACGTCAGACAACACAACATTGTCCAACACCGTTAGTATTAAAGTAGTGATATATCAGACAACAACATTGTCCAACAGGAACATTAAGTGGTGATGATAACACATAGCAACCTGCTATAGTGAAATGTGTCAATATGACTTGTGTTAGTCCTGAATGGCACCCTGTTCCCTACATAGTGCACTTGTTTTGACCAGATCTCTATGGGAAGCAGTGCACTATATAAGTATTTTTTGGGACTCTTGCCTTGTCATCTTGGAAGGTGAGTTTGGTTGCAAAGAGATGCAGTGTTGCTAGGCAACTTAACAGCCAAACATACCTTTTGGTTTTTTTTTTCTGTCCCAGGTCAGACATTTAAATATATTTTCACATTGAGCAGCATCACAACCTGAAAACGGGGTCTCACCAGATTTCTCCCCGTTGTGCCAGGGAAGTAGCATGTTAAACTAAAAGTAGCAGCCTATGGTGCTAACATGCTAGCATCAATCTACCCATATAACTAACGATAGCACTATTATATACTGGGATAAACAGTTGCACACAGACACGAATATTCAAAACAATCATGACCTGACAATTGTCTTTTTTTTGTTGGTGCTGGATACGTTTTGTTGTTTTGCGATGTTCTGGGTTCCAAAGAGAAGAGGGACAGACGTAGAGGAATCTGGCTATTTCCACGTCAGTGAGCCCTGATTAATGAACCCTAGTCTGGTTATTATTAAACTATAACGTCACGTTAGTGAGCCCTGATTAATGAGCCCTAGTCTGGTTATTATTAAACTATAACGTCACGTTAGTGAGCCCTGATTAATGAGCCCTAGTCTGGTTGTTATTAAACTATAACGTTACGTTAGTGAGCCCTGATTAATGAGCCCTAGTCTGGTTAGTATTAAACTATAACGTCACGTTAGTGAGCCCTGATTAATGAGCCCTAGTCTGGTTATTATTAAACTATAACGTCACGTTAGTGAGCCCTGATTAATGAGCCCTAGTCTGGTTATTATTAAACTATAACGTCACGTTAGTGAGCCCTGATTAATGAGCCCTAGTCTGGTTATTATTAAACTATAACGTCACGTTAGTGAGCCCTGGTTAATGAGCCCTAGTCTGGTTATTATTAAACTATAACGTTACGTTAGTGAGCCCTGATTAATGAGCCCTAGTCTGGTTATTATTAAACTATAACGTTACGTTAGTGAGCCATGATTAATGAGCCCTAGTCTGGTTATTATTAAACTATAACGTCACGTTAGTGAGCCCTGATTAATGAGCCCTAGTCTGGTTATTATTAAACTATAACGTCACGTTAGTGAGCCCTGATTAATGAGCCCTAGTCTGGTTATTATTAAACTATAACGCCACGTTAGTGAGCCCTGATTAATGAGCCCTAGTCTGGTTATTATTAAACTATAATGTTACGTTTGGACCAGTCGGTTGGAGCTCTGAAAACACATAATTTCCTCTTACTTTCAAAATCCAATTAAATCTAATTTCATTGGTCGTATTCACATATTTATATATACAGTACCGGTCAAACATTTGGACACACTCATTCAAGGGTTTTTCTTAATTTCTTTTACTATTTTCTACATTGTAGAATAATAGTGAAGGCGTCAAAACTATGAAATAACACATATGGAATCATGTAGTAACCAAAAAATTGTTAAAAAAATCAAAACATATTTTTATATTTGAGATTCTTCAAAGTAGCCACCCTTTGCCTTGATGACAGCTTTGCACACTCTTGGCATTCTCTCAACCAGCTTCATGAGGTAGTCAGATAGAATGCATGTCAATGAACAGATGTGCCTTGTTAAAAGTACATTTGTGGAATTGCTTTCCTTAATTGAGCCAATTAGTTGTGTTGTGACAAGGTATGGGTGGTATACAGAAGATAGCCCTATTTGGTGAAAGACTAAGTCCATATTATGGCAAGAACATCTCAAACAAGCAAAGAGAAACAACAGTCCATCATTACTTTAAGACACGAAGGTCAGTCAATCCGGAAAATGTCAAGAACTTTGAAAGTTTCTTTTAAGTGCAGTCGCAAAAACCATCAAGCGCAATGATGAAACTGTCTCTCATGAGGACCGCCACAGGAAAGGAAGACCCAGAGTTTCCTCTGCTGCAGAGGATAAGTTCATTCGAGTTTCCAGACTCAGAAAGTGCAGCCCAAATAAATGCTTCACAGAGTTCAAGAAACCACACATCTCAGCTTCAACTGTTTAGAGGAGACTTTGCGAATCAGGCCTTCATGGTCGAATTCATGCAAAGAAACCACTACTAAAGGACATCAATAATAAGAAGAGACTTGCTTGGGCCAAGAAACACAAGCAATGAACTTTAGATCGGTAGAAATCTGTCCTTTGGTCTGATGAGTCGAAATTTGAGATGTTATGTTCCAACCACCGTGTCTTTGTGAGACGCAGAGTAGGTGAACGAATGATCTCCACATGTGTATTTCCCACCGTGAAGCATAGAGGAGGAGGTGTGATGGTGTGGGGGTGCTTTGCTGGTGACAGTGTCTGTGATTTATTTAGAATTCAAGGCACACTTAACCAGCATGGCTACCTCATCATTCTGCAGCGATATGCCATCCCATATGGTTTGCACTTAGTGAGACTATAATTTGTTTTTCAATAGGACAATGACCCAACACTCCACCAGGCTGTGTAAGGGCTATTAGACCAAGAAGGAGAGTGATGGAGTGCTGCATCAGATGACCTGGTCTCCACAATCACCCGACCTCAACCCAGTTGAGATGGTTTGGGATGAGTTGGGCCGCAGAGTGAAGGAAAAGCAGCCAACAAGTGCTCAGCATATGTGGGAACTGTTTCAAGACTGTTGTAAAAGCATTTTAGGTGAAGCTGGTTGAGAGAATGCCAGGAGTGTGCCAAACTGTCATCAAGGCAAAGGGAGGCTACTTTGAAGAATCTAAATTATAATATATATTTAGATTTGTTTTATCACTTTTTTGGTTACTACATGATTCCATATGTGTTATTTCAAAGTGTTGATGTCTTCACTATTATTCTACAATGTATAAAATTAAGAAAAACCCTTAAATGTGTAGGTGTGTCCAAACTTTTGACCGGTACTGTATATTGCATTATTTTATAGCTTTTTATGACACCTACATAAGAGTGTCAAAACCCACAAAACCAACCACACAAGGCAAAACATTTCGTTACACCATAACCTATGTTTGGGGCGGCAGGGTAGCCTAGTGGTTAGAGTGTTGGACTAGTAACTGAAAGGTTGCAAGTTCAAATCCCCGAGCTGACAAGGTACAAATCTGTTCCTAGGCCATCATTGAAAGAAGAATTTGTTCTTAACTGACTTGCCTAGTTAAATAAAGGTGAAAAGTATGTTAAATAAACCATGTTTTAAATTGACCATGTTAGATGATAATTGTAATTGCGCACATACAGTATTTATGTCAGACATGTACCTACCCCGATGCTCTGTTTGCTGATTACTGGGATGAATGCAGGAGCAGATTTCAGGAGCAGGACAAGACTCCCTCTTTTTGACTGATGACTGATATAAGGGCCTGTACGTGATTGGCCTATCTGGCTTATATGATTGTGATGTCATAATGCTTCTTGACGGTGTCATTAAGTGTCGTTTCTTAGTCCCAGTAAAGTGACACAGGATGGTCATAATGCTTCTTGACGGTGTCATAAAGTTCATTTAAAAATATGATTTAAAAAAAAACACATGACTGCAAAGAATTAATTTAAACAAAAACAAAAGATTTAAGAGACAAACTTTCAAATGAAAAAAAACTTCTCGGCAGGAAAAAAATATATATATTAATAAAATGTGTGTTTTGACACTCTTATGTAGGTGTTATAACCAGCCATTATAATGATGCAATCTATGTCACAACAAGTGTAAATATATTCATGACTGTGTTATAACCATATTTTGACTGGTTATGACAAGCGATGTCAGTTGTTATAACATGTTATGACTTGATTATGACTGTGTCATAACATGTTTTGACACTGGATGTCAGTTACCTTCTGAAACTGTCTGACACCTTCACGTTTCAGCAACAGAAACCCTTTATGTCGACCTCACGTTCCACCAGCAGGTCAGACAGCTGTATAATTCACATGGTTACAGCAACAGAAACCTTTATGTCGACCTCACGTTCTATAAGTGTTGGAATCTCTACCGCTATGCAAATGTTCCGCACTCACACAGAATATATAAGTAACGCACAGACAATTAAAATGAGAGACTAAAATCACCTGCTGCTGAGCTACAGTGCATGTTAATAAACGGGGAATGTGGACTTGAATAAAACAAAAGGGAAGTGAGCATCAAGCTCTATGCCTGGCCTTGACCATCCGGAAGGTTCTACAGAGGAGCTCTACAGAGGAGTTCTACAGAGTTCTACAAATGAGTTCTACAGAGGAGTTCTACAGAGTTCTACAAATGAGTTCTACAGAGGAGTTCTACAGAGGAGTTCTACAGAGGAGTTCTACAGAGGGGTTCTACAGAGGAGTTCTACAGAGGAGTTCTACAGAGGAGTTTTACAGAGGAGTTTTACAGAGGAGTTCTACAGAGGAGTTCTACAGAGTTCTACAAATGAGTTCTACAGAGGAGTTCTACAGAGGAGTTCTACAGAGGAGTTCTACAGAGGAGTTCTACAGAGGAGTTTTACAGAGGAGTTTTACAGAGGAGTTCTACAGAGGAGTTCTACAGAGGAGTTCTACAGAGGGGTTCTACAGAGGAGTTCTACAGAGGAGTTCTACAGAGAAGTTCTACAGAGGGGTTCTACAGAGGAGTTCTACAGAGGAGTTCAACAGAGGAGTTCTACAGAGGGGTTCTACAGAGGAGTTCTACAGAGGAGTTCTACAGAGGAGTTCAACAGAGGAGTTCAACAGAGGAGTTCTACAGAGGAGTTCTACAGAGGGGTTCTACAGAGGAGTTCTACAGAGGAGTTCTACAGAGGAGTTCAACAGAGGAGTTCAACAGAGGAGTTCTACAGAGGGGTTCTACAGAGGAGTTCTACAGAGGGGTTCTACAGAGGAGTTCTACAGAGGAGTTCAACAGAGGAGTTCTACAGAGGGGTTCTACAGAGGAGTTCAACAGAGGAGTTCAACAGAGGAGTTCTACAGAGGAGTTCAACAGAGGAATTCTACAGAGGAGTTCTACAGAGGAATTCTACAGAGGAGTTCTACAGAGGAGTTCTACAGAGGAGTTCTACAGAGGAGTTCTACAGAGGGGTTCTACAGAGGAGTTCTCCAGAGGAGTTCTACAGAGGAGTTCTACAGAGGAGTTCTACAGAGGAGTTCTACAGAGGAGTTCTACAGAGGAGTTCTCCAGAGGAGTTCTACAGAGGAGTTCTACAGAGGAGTTCTACAGAGGAGTTCTCCAGAGGCCTTGACCATCTGTAAGGTTCTAGTGGATGGCGTGAAAAGAGGGTTGAGATTTGAAACAAGTTGATATTTTTAAATCTGAGTTGTTGTAAACCAGAGTGCTATCGCTCTACAGTGAAAATAATATATAAACATTACAGCTAATGAGGTTATACTTTAATTACAAATTACAGGTAATTAGTCTTGGTTTTATTACGAAGCTGAAAAAGTTAATCGACCACTTACGGTATGTGGCATTTATAAATGCGTATGTACTAACATTGTATAAACATATTCTGTTACTACCCCGTACACATACACACACACACACACACACACACACACACACACACACACACACACACACACACACACACACACATACACACACACACACACACAAACACATATACGAACAGAGACACAGACACACACACACACACACACACACACATACACACACGATGAGAGACACAAACAGACACACACACACACACACACACACACACACACACACACACACACACACACATACGAACAGAGACACAGACACATGTTCACACACGAAAACACACAACAATAAGAGTGAAACAGCACAGACAGCACAGTTACACCAGATCGACTTCAGTATTCGACGTTTGTCCAGGTCCACATGACGATTGGGAGATGCAACACCAGCCACTAGGGGGCGTCGTAAGCACCTATTACCGTCTAGATGGGGAAAGAGGAAGGGTGTGAACCGTCATCTCCGGCTCAGAAGTTCACGGTTTCAATTCCAATGCCAGGCAGTGTTTTTTTAATTTGGATTCTGTTTTGACCCTTTCCCAAACATGAACCCTGACCTTACCCAGTCGGAACGAACGCATTAATTTCACGCTGGAAAATTGACGTTCATTGCCCCCCTGGACTAACGTTGAAAACTTCAGTGAGACTGTTAGAGCTTGTTGCATAAAACATCTACAGTAAGTTTGTCTGCAAGTCTGAAACTATTCATGTCTTTACGTGACTTTACTCAATGTTAGACCACAACGTCTTGTAATGTAACAAATCACAGCTATCTACAGTAAAGTCAGGCCAGCTACAGACACATTCCCACTGAAATATGGCCCTTCCTCTCTCCTCCATAGACATCCAATCCCCTGCAGAACTCCTCCACACTCCTCTGTAGAATTCCTCCATACTCCTCTGCAGAACTCATCCACACTCCTCTGTGGAACTCCTCTACACTCCTCTGTAGAACTCCTCCACACTCCTCTGTAGAACTCCTCCACACTCATCTGTAGAACTCCTCCACACTCCTCTGTAGAACTCCTCCACACTCCTCTGTAGAACTCCTCCACACTCCTCTGTAGAACTCCTCCACTCTCCCCTGTAGAACTCCTCCACACTCCTCGGTAGAACTCCCCTGCAGAACTCCTCCACACTCCTCTGTAGAACTCCTTCACACTCCTCTGTAGAACTCCTCCACACTCCTCTGTAGAACTCCTCCACAGTCCTCTGTATAACTCCTAAACAATCCTCTGTATAACTCCTCAACACTCCTCTGTAGAACCCTTCCACACTCCTCTGTATAACTCCTAAACAATCCCCTGCAGAACTCCTCCACACTCCTCTGTAGAACTCCTTCACACTCCTCTGTAGAACTCCTCCACACTCCTCTGTAGAACTCCTCCACACTCCTCTGTAGAACTCCTCCACACTCCTATGTAGAACTCCTAAACACTCCTCTGTAGAACCCTTCCACACTCCTCTGTATAACTCCTAAACACTCCTCTGTAGAACTCCAAACTCCTCTGTAGAACTCCTACACACTCCTCTGTATAACTCCTAAACAATCATCTGTATAACTCCTCAACACTCCTCTGTAGAACTCCTCCACACTCCTCTGTAGAACCCC
>NW_026600504.1:161564-174064 GCF_029448725.1 Salvelinus fontinalis
GGTCGTTTTTGTATTGTTTATTGTTTTTTGTCGGCGTCATTCTAATAAAAAGGATTATGTACGCCCAGGACGCTGCTCGTCCACTTCCTTCGACGACGGCCGTGACAACGTCACTGAAAAAATCTACTGGGGGACGCAGAAGGTTCAAGCTCCCTTGGGTGCTGCCATCGAGTTACATTAGAAGTGTCCATCCAAGAAAGGCTCAAGGTCATTGGCCGCGTACAAAATGACCTCAAATCACGTTATATCTACCCAAGCTGTGATTGGACTGATCAACATCATACTTTTAAAGTCTGAGCTAGCAGTCATCGTCATGAATCACGTCGACATTCTACTGGCAAATCCTTTTCAATCGTTGTCATATGAAGAGAAATTATAGATAAAAACCTATCGGTGTTCATTGGCCATTGAACATATACATTAAACAACAAGTTGCAAATCGCTAATTCAACAATGAGTGGTTTGGAAGGAATCAGTGGCTAACTGCAAGCGCTGGAAAGCAATCACTATTTTGCTTTCCCTGCCTGCTATTCGGTGGAGTGGGTGTGTGGTCCAAGTCTGGGTTTAAGGGTCTCTTTTCCAAGCTTAAATGGACAAACATTCACACGCAAAAACCATGGGCCACAAAAGGTTGAATACATTGGCCATGCTGTCAATCCAGCATGACTTCTGCCGAGTTCAAAACAACTGGGAAACTCGGGAAACTCAGACTTCAGTGAGTTCAAGACAACTTGGAACTCGGGAAACTCAGACTTCAGTGAGTTCAAGACAACTGGGAACTCTGAAAATAAGTTTTTGAACAAGTCATCCAACTCGTAATTCCAAGTCGGGGACTGGGGGACCTCTTTCTAAAGCTCTGACCTGAAGATCACTAACGTCATTATTCAACCTTGTATTTTTTCAGAGTTCCCAGTTGTCTTGAAAGCAGCATAATTATAGAGAACACCAGACTTTGATGACAAAGTATGATGACAAAATTCACCCACAAGAGGACCCTCGCGCCAGCTTCCTGTTCAACTGAGCACGGCAAAACAAGGTGAGCCCTAAAATGTATTGTATGCTTGCACATAAATGATGTAATATGCCAAGGAGATGTGTATACTGTAGCTAAGAAAGCAATGTTGAGTAATAAGCTGTTAGTAGCTCTTGTGCCTCTCCCTATAACTTTGGTCACTTTCCCCCTTATAACAACCTACTGTTCTGACTTGGTGGTGCACATGTAGCCTATAGCCTGTTTTAGAGAAATGTCATCTTTGAATATTGTAAGAACTTTCATGGTCTGCTTATATGCCCCCTTTATTTATCCTACGGTCCTGACTTGGTATAAAGGGAGAACACTGTAAGAACGGCCCATTTTCTGAATTCTGTCGCGGTACATTTCATAAGTGCGGAAGAAATAGAAATACTGATTACGTTCGTCCTAGTTCGCTCATTAATGTCTTCATCAAAATTACTGACGGCCTCTTATCTTCTCATCGTTCCCTTATGACATAGTTTGTACATCTCAATTGTCAGAAGAAACCACATTTGTTTATTAAGCAAGTAGGCCATATCAGCATTAAAATAAAAACAGGCAGTAAATGAGGCTGAATGACCTGGTTCGCTGCCAGAAGAGGCTCCGTTGACAGCCAGGTGTATCAGTGGTACGGATTCACTCCATGGTTGAAAGGACAGCTCTGCTGTTGAGACAGCTTTATGGAGGCCCCTAACAGTTTGTGGTCACCGTTTGTCACCGTTATAGTGCAATTCATGTCTTCTTTAGTGTTGTGTTGTGGCTTTGCATCAAAAAGAAATATGTTGAGATTGCCCCACCAAGATTAACACGCTAACATCTCCACTGTCATAGTGTATAGTTAAACACTAGGGTTATTTATACAGGACCGTAGTGTATAGTTAAACACCAGGGGTATTTATACAGGACCATAGTGTATAGTTAAAAACCAGGGGTATTTATACAGGACCATAGTGTATAGTTAAGCACCAGGGGTATTTATACAGGACCGTAGTGTATAGTTAAACATTAAACACCAGGGGTATTTATACAGGACCGTAGTGTATAGTTAAACATTAAACACCAGGGGTATTTATACAGGACCATAGTGTATAGATAAACACCAGGGGTATTTATACAGGACCGTAGTGTATAGTTAAACACCAGGGGTATTTATACAGGACCGTAGTGTATAGTTAAACACTAAACACCAGGGGTATTTATAGAGGACCGTAGTGTATAGATAAACACCAGGGGTATTTATACAGGACCATAGTGTATAGTTAAACACCAGGGGTATTTATACAGGACCGTAGTGTATAGTTAAACACCAGGGGTATTTATACAGGACCGTAGTGTATAGTTAAACACCAGGGGTATTTATACAGGACCGTAGTGTATAGTTAAACACCAGGGGTATTTATACAGGACCGTAGTGTATAGTTAAACACCAGGGGTATTTATACAGGACCGTAGTGTATAGTTAAACACCAGGGGTATTTATACAGGACCGTAGTGTATAGTTAAACACCAGGGGTATTTATGCAGGACCGTAGTGTATAGTTAAACACCAGGGGTATTTATACAGGACATTAGTGTATAGTTAAACACCAGGGGTATTTATACAGGACCATAGTGTATAGTTAAACACCAGGGGTATTTATACAGAACCATAGTGTATAGATAAACACCAGGGGTATTTATACAGGACCATAGTGTATAGTTAAACACCAGGGGTATTTATACAGGACCGTAGTGTATAGTTAAACACCAGGGGTATTTATACAGGACCGTAGTGTATAGTTAAACACCAGGGGTATTTATACAGGACCATAGTGTATAGATAAACACCAGGGGTATTTATACAGGACCATAGTGTATAGTTAAACACCAGGGGTATTTACACAGGACCGTAGTGTATAGTTAAACACCAGGGGTATTTATACAGGACCATAGTGTATAGATAAACACCAGGGGTATTTATACAGGACCGTAGTGTATAGATAAACACCAGGGGTATAGTTAAATACCAGGGGTATTTATACAGGACCGTAGTGTATAGATAAACATTAAACACCAGGGGTATTTATACAGGACCGTAGTGTATAGTTAAACACCAGGGGTATTTATACAGGACCATAGTGTATAGATAAACACCAGGGGTATTTATACAGGACCGTAGTGTATAGTTAAACACCAGGGGTATTTATACAGTACCATAGTGTATAGTTAAACACCAGGGGTATTTATACAGGACCGTAGTGTATAGATAAACACCAGGGGTATTTATACAGGACCGTAGTGTATAGTTAAACACCAGGGGTATTTATACAGGACCATAGTGTATAGTTAAACACCAGGGGTATTTATACAGGACCGTAGTGTATAGTTAAACACCAGGGGTATTTATACAGGACCGTAGTGTATAGTTAAACACCAGGGGTATTTATACAGGACCATAGTGTATAGTTAAACACCAGGGGTATTTATACAGGACCATAGTGTATAGTTAAACACCAGGGGTATTTATACAGGACTGTAGTGTATAGTTAAACACCAGGGGTATTTATACAGGACCATAGTGTATAGTTAAACACCAGGGGTATTTATACAGGACCGTAGTGTATAGTTAAACACCAGGGGTATTTATACAGGACCGTAGTGTATAGATAAACACCAGGGGTATTTATACAGGACCGTAGTGTATAGTTAAACACCAGGGGTATTTATACAGGACCGTAGTGTATAGTTAAACACCAGGGGTATTTATACAGGACTATAGTATATAGTTAAACACCTGGGGTATTTATACAGGACCATAGTGTATAGTTAAACACCAGGGGTATTTATACAGGACCATAGTGTATAGATAAACACCAGGGGTATTTATACAGGAACGTAGTGTATAGATAAACACCAGGGGTATTTATACAGGACCGTAGTGTATAGTTAAACACCAGGGGTATTTATACAGGACCGTAGTGTATAGTTAAACATTAAACACCAGGGGTATTTATACAGGACTATAGTGTATAGTTAAACACCAGGGGTATTTATACAGGACCGTAGTGTATAGTTAAACACCAGGGGTATTTATACAGGACCGTAGTGTATAGTTAAACACCAGGGGTATTTATACAGGACCGTAGTGTATAGTTAAACACTAAACACCAGGGGTATTTATAGAGGACCGTAGTGTATAGATAAACACCAGGGGTATTTATACAGGACCATAGTGTATAGTTAAACACCAGGGGTATTTATACAGGACCGTAGTGTATAGATAAACACCAGGGGTATTTATAAAGGACCGTAGTGTATAGTTAAACACCAGGGGTATTTATACAGGACCGTAGTGTATAGTTAAACACCAGGGGTATTTATACAGGACCGTAGTGTATAGTTAAACACCAGGGGTATTTATACAGTACCGTAGTGTATAGTTAAACACCAGGGGTATTTATACAGGACCATAGTGTATAGTTAAACACCAGGGGTATTTATACAGGACCGTAGTGTATAGTTAAACACCAGGGGTATTTATACAGGACCGTAGTGTATAGTTAAACACCAGGGGTATTTATACAGGACCATAGTGTATAGTTAAACACCAGGGGTATTTATACAGGACCATAGTGTATAGTTAAACACCAGGGGTATTTATACAGGACTGTAGTGTATAGTTAAACACCAGGGGTATTTATACAGGACCATAGTGTATAGTTAAACACCAGGGGTATTTATACAGGACCGTAGTGTATAGTTAAACACCAGGGGTATTTATACAGGACCGTAGTGTATAGATAAACACCAGGGGTATTTATACAGGACCGTAGTGTATAGTTAAACACCAGGGGTATTTATACAGGACCGTAGTGTATAGTTAAACACCAGGGGTATTTATACAGGACTATAGTATATAGTTAAACACCAGGGGTATTTATACAGGACCATAGTGTATAGTTAAACACCAGGGGTATTTATACAGGACCGTAGTGTATAGATAAACACCAGGGGTATTTATACAGGAACGTAGTGTATAGATAAACACCAGGGGTATTTATACAGGACCGTAGTGTATAGTTAAACACCAGGGGTATTTATACAGGACCGTAGTGTATAGATAAACACCAGGGGTATTTATAAAGGACCGTAGTGTATAGGTAAACACCAGGGGTATTTATACAGGACCGTAGTGTATAGTTAAACACCAGGGGTATTTATACAGGACCATAGTGTATAGTTAAACACCAGGGGTATTTATACAGGACCATAGTGTATAGATAAACACCAGGGGTATTTATACAGGAACGTAGTGTATAGTTAAACACCAGGGGTATTTATACAGGACCATAGTGTATAGTTAAACACCAGGGGTATTTATACAGGACCGTAGTGTATAGATAAACACCAGGGGTATTTATACAGGACCATAGTGTATAGATAAACACCAGGGGTATAGTTAAATACCAGGGGTATTTATACAGGACCGTAGTGTATAGTTAAACATTAAACACCAGGGGTATTTATACAGGACCATAGTGTATAGTTAAACATTAAACACCAGGGGTATTTATACAGGACCGTAGTGTATAGATAAACACCAGGGGTATTTATACAGGACCGTAGTGTATAGTTAAACACCAGGGGTATTTATACAGGACCAAAGTGTATAGTTAAACACCAGGGTTATTTATACAGGACCATAGTGTATAGTTAAACACCAGGGGTATTTATACAGGACCGTAGTGTATAGATAAACACCAGGGGTATTTATACAGGACCATAGTGTATAGATAAACACCAGGGGTATAGTTAAATACCATGGGTATTTATACAGGACCGTAGTGTATAGTTAAACATTAAACACCAGGGGTATGTATACAGGACCATAGTGTATAGTTAAACATTAAACACCAGGGGTATTTATACAGGACCATAGTGTATAGTTAAACACCAGGGGTATTTATACAGGACCGTAGTGTATAGTTAAACACCAGGGGTATTTATACAGGACCATAGTGTATAGTTAAACACCAGGGGTATTTATACAGGACCATAGTGTATAGTTAAACACCAGGGGTATTTATACAGGACCGTAGTGTATAGTTAAACACCAGGGGTATTTATACAGGACCGTAGTGTATAGTTAAACACCAGGGGTATTTATACAGGACCATAGTGTATAGTTAAACACCAGGGGTATTTATACAGGACCATAGTGTATAGTTAAACACAAGGGGTATTTATACAGGACCATAGTGTATAGTTAAACACCAGGGGTATTTATACAGGACCATAGTGTATAGTTAAACACCAGGGGTATTTATACAGGACCATAGTGTATAGTTAAACACCAGGGGTATTTATACAGGACCATAGTGTATAGTTAAACATTAAACACCAGGGGTATTTATACAGGACCATAGTGTATAGTTAAACACCAGGGGTATTTATACAGGACCGTAGTGTATAGTTAAACATTAAACACCAGGGGTATTTATACAGGACTATAGTGTATAGTTAAACACCAGGGGTATTTATACAGGACTATAGTGTATAGTTAAACACCAGGGGTATTTATACAGGACCATAGTGTATAGTTAAACATTAAACACCAGGGGTATTTATACAGGACCGTAGTGTATAGTTAAACACCAGGGGTATTTATACAGGACCGTAGTGTATAGTTAAACACCAGGGGTATTTATACAGGACCGTAGTGTATAGTTAAACACCAGGGGTATTTATACAGGACCATAGTGTATAGTCAAACACCAGGGGTATTTATACAGGACCATAGTGTATAGTTAAACACCAGGGGTATTTATACAGGACCATAGTGTATAGATAAACACCAGGGGTATTTATACAGGACCGTAGTGTATAGTTAAACATTAAACACCAGGGGTATTTATACAGGACCGTAGTGTATAGTTAAACACCAGGGGTATTTATACAGGACCGTAGTGTATAGTTAAACACCAGGGGTATTTATACAGGACCATAGTGTATAGTTAAACACCAGGGGTATTTATACAGGACCATAGTGTATAGTTAAACACCAGGGGTATTTATACAGGACCGTAGTGTATAGTTAAACATTAAACACCAGGGGTATTTATACAGGACTATAGTGTATAGTTAAACACCAGGGGTATTTATACAGGACCATAGTATATAGTTAAACACCAGGGGTATTTATACAGGACCATAGTGTATAGTTAAACACCAGGGGTATTTATACAGGACCATAGTGTATAGTTAAACATTAAACACCAGGGGTATTTATACAGGACCATAGTGTATAGTTAAACACCAGGGGTATTTATACAGGACCGTAGTGTATAGTTAAACACCAGGGGTATTTATACAGGACCATAGTGTATAGTTAAACACCAGGGGTATTTATACAGGACCGTAGTGTATAGTTAAACACCAGGGGTATTTATACAGGACCATAGTGTATAGTTAAACATTAAACACCAGGGGTATTTATACAGGACCGTAGTGTATAGTTAAACACCAGGGGTATTTATACAGGACCGTAGTGTATAGTTAAACACCAGGGTTATTTATACAGGACCGTAGTGTATAGTTAAACACCAGGGGTATTTATACAGGACCGTAGTCTATAGTTAAACACCAGGGGTATTTATACAGGACCGTAGTGTATAGTTAAACACCAGGGGTATTTATACAGGACCATAGTGTATAGATAAACACCAGGGGTATTTATACAGGACCATAGTGTATAGTTAAACACCAGGGGTATTTATACAGGACCATAGTGTATAGTTAAACACCAGGGGTATTTATACAGGACCATAGTGTATAGTTAAACACCAGGGGTATTTATACAGGACCATAGTGTATAGTTAAACACCAGGGGTATTTATACAGGACCGTAGTCTATAGTTAAACATTAAACACCAGGGGTATTTATACAGGACTATAGTGTATAGTTAAACACCAGGGGTATTTATACAGGACCGTAGTGTATAGTTAAACACCAGGGGTATTTATACAGGACCGTAGTGTATAGTTAAACACCAGGGGTATAGTTAAATACCAGGGGTATTTATACAGGACCGTAGTGTATAGTTAAACACCAGGGGTATAGTTAAATAACAGGGGTATTTATACAGGACCGTAGTGTATAGTTAAACACCAGGGGTATTTATACAGGACCATAGTGTACAGTTAAACACCAGGGGTATAGTTAAATACCAGGGGTATTTATACAGGACCGTAGTGTATAGTTAAACACCAGGGGTATTTATACAGGACCGTAGTGTATAGATAAACACCAGGGGTATTTATACAGGACCGTAGTGTATAGATAAACACCAGGGGTAAAGTTAAATACCAGGGGTATTTATACAGGACCGTAGTGTATAGTTAAACACCAGGGGTATTTATACAGGACCGTAGTGTATAGTTAAACACCAGGGTTATTTATACAGGACCGTAGTGTATAGTTAAACATTAAACACCAGGGGTATTTATACAGGACTATAGTGTATAGTTAAACACCAGGGGTATTTATACAGGACCATAGTATATAGTTAAACACCAGGGGTATTTATACAGGACCATAGTGTATAGTTAAACACCAGGGGTATTTATACAGGACCATAGTGTATAGTTAAACATTAAACACCAGGGGTATTTATACAGGACCATAGTGTATAGTTAAACACCAGGGGTATTTATACAGGACCGTAGTGTATAGTTAAACACCAGGGGTATTTATACAGGACCATAGTGTATAGTTAAACACCAGGGGTATTTATACAGGACCGTAGTGTATAGTTAAACACCAGGGGTATTTATACAGGACCATAGTGTATAGTTAAACATTAAACACCAGGGGTATTTATACAGGACCGTAGTGTATAGTTAAACACCAGGGGTATTTATACAGGACCGTAGTGTATAGTTAAACACCAGGGTTATTTATACAGGACCGTAGTGTATAGTTAAACACCAGGGGTATTTATACAGGACCGTAGTCTATAGTTAAACACCAGGGGTATTTATACAGGACCGTAGTGTATAGTTAAACACCAGGGGTATTTATACAGGACCATAGTGTATAGATAAACACCAGGGGTATTTATACAGGACCATAGTGTATAGTTAAACACCAGGGGTATTTATACAGGACCATAGTGTATAGTTAAACACCAGGGGTATTTATACAGGACCATAGTGTATAGTTAAACACCAGGGGTATTTATACAGGACCATAGTGTATAGTTAAACACCAGGGGTATTTATACAGGACCATAGTGTATAGTTAAACACCAGGGGTATTTATACAGGACCGTAGTCTATAGTTAAACATTAAACACCAGGGGTATTTATACAGGACTATAGTGTATAGTTAAACACCAGGGGTATTTATACAGGACCGTAGTGTATAGTTAAACACCAGGGGTATTTATACAGGACCGTAGTGTATAGTTAAACACCAGGGGTATAGTTAAATACCAGGGGTATTTATACAGGACCGTAGTGTATAGTTAAACACCAGGGGTATAGTTAAATACCAGGGGTATTTATACAGGACCGTAGTGTATAGTTAAACACCAGGGGTATAGTTAAATACCAGGGGTATTTATACAGGACCGTAGTGTATAGTTAAACACCAGGGGTATTTA
This sequence comes from Salvelinus fontinalis, assembly GCF_029448725.1. Lineage (NCBI taxonomy): Eukaryota > Metazoa > Chordata > Actinopteri > Salmoniformes > Salmonidae > Salvelinus > Salvelinus fontinalis. The sequence continues at coordinate 171,222 of NW_026600504.1, forward strand.
TACAGGACCGTAGTGTATAGATAAACACCAGGGGTATTTATACAGGACCGTAGTGTATAGATAAACACCAGGGGTAAAGTTAAATACCAGGGGTATTTATACAGGACCGTAGTGTATAGTTAAACACCAGGGGTATTTATACAGGACCGTGGTGTATAGATAAACACCAGGGGTATTTATACAGGACCGTAGTGTATAGATAAACACCAGGGGTATAGTTAAATACCAGGGGTATTTATACAGGACCGTAGTGTATAGTTAAACACCAGGGGTATTTATACAGGACCGTAGTGTATAGATAAACACCAGGGGTATAGTTAAATACCAGGGGTATTTTTACAGGACCATAGTGTATAGTTAAACACCAGGGGTATTTATACAGGACCGTAGTGTATAGTTAAACACCAGGGGTATTTATACAGGACCATAGTGTATAGATAAACACCAGGGGTATAGTTAAATACCAGGGGTATTTATACAGGACCGTAGTGTATAGTTAAACACCAGGGGTATTTATACAGGACCGTAGTGTATAGTTAAACACCAGGGGTATTTATACAGGACCATAGTGTATAGTTAAACACCAGGGGTATTTATACAGGACCGTAGTGTATAGTTAAACACCAGGGGTATTTATACAGGACCATAGTGTATAGTTAAACACCAGGGGTATTTATACAGGACCATAGTGTATAGTTAAACACCAGGGGTATTTATACAGGACCGTAGTGTATAGATAAACACCAGGGGTATTTATACAGGACCGTAGTGTATAGATAAACACCAGTGGTATAGTTAAATACCAGGGGTATTTATACAGGACCGTAGTGTATAGATAAACACCAGGGGTATTTATACAGGACCGTAGTGTATAGATAAACACCAGGGGTATAGTTAAATACCAGGGGTATTTATACAGGACCGTAGAGTATAGTTAAACACCAGGGGTATTTATACAGGACCGTAGTGTATAGTTAAACACCAGGGGTATTTATACAGGACCGTAGTGTATAGTTAAACACCAGGGGTATTTATACAGGACCATAGTGTATAGATAAACACCAGGGGTATTTATACAGGACCATAGTGTATAGATAAACACCAGGGGTATTTATACAGGACCATAGTGTATAGTTAAACACCAGGGGTATTTATACAGGACCGTAGTGTATAGTTAAACACCAGGGGTATTTATACAGGACCATAGTGTATAGTTAAACATCTCTGATAGGAGGAGAAACTAAACTTCTACACATCTCTGATAGGAGGAGAAACTAAACTACTCCACATCTCTGAAAGGAGGAGAAACTAAACTAGTCCACATCTCTGATAGGAGGAGAAACTAAACTACTACACATCTCTGATAGGTGTGTTTGGTCTCTGCATGGTGCAACGATTCAAATTAAATTTCCTTAAAGAAAAGAAACTGCTTGCTCATGTCTCTCCCACATTGACTTTGTGCATGAAGAGAATATGTGATATTAAGTTTTATTGGGGAATAAACTCCTCCACGGCGTCTCCGATCGGTTCGGTGTGTTTGGTCTGGTCTCTGTTCTCTGTCAGGTCTCTGCCTGGATGCACATGATGATTAAAACGTAGCATCCTATCCCACCTGCTCATTAATCACAGAAGCCGTGCAGATGGCCGTCTTTGACAGAGACAAAAAAACAGCAAACTATCAGCTCTACACCGGCTAATTAATCCTCCTAGTCTTTGAATAATGCTGCAAACACATAAATTAACCTCCCTCTAAAGGAGAAAAGAGACAAATAACTTCTTACAATTGCTGAATAATTCCATTATTTTCTGACTAAATAATGGACAGAAATGTTCAAAAGGAAGCCTGAGGTGGAGATATTTTCTCAGATATTCAAAAGGAAACCATTTTTGATGTTGTTGTATTTGTTGTTTGTTTGTAAGTTTGTTTGTTATTTGTTTCCTGAGGTGTTACTGGGAACAGTGGTCAGGGCAGTGGGCTCATCATGGATGGTATGTCCAGTACAGTAGTAGATATTACCAGGAACTATTTCCCTCTCAACCTCTCAGAGATCAGCAGGACAGTGGGCTCATCGTGGATGGTATGTCCAGTACAGTAGTAGATATTTCCAGGAACTATTTCCCTCTCAACCTCTCAGAGATCAGCAGGACAGTGAGCTCAGCATGGATGGTATGTCCAGTACAGTAGTAGATATTACCAGGAACTATTTCCCTCTCAACCTCTCAGAGATCAGCAGGACAGTGAGCTCAGCATGGATGGTATGTACAGTACAGTAGTAGATATTACCAGGAACTATTTCCCTCTCAACCTCTCAGAGATCAGCAGGACAGTGAGCTCAGCATGGATGGTATGTACAGTACAGTAGTAGATATTACCAGGAACTATTTCCCTCTCAACCTCTCAGAGATCAGCAGGACAGTGAGCTCAGCATGGATGGTATGTACAGTACAGTAGTAGATATTACCAGGAACTATTTCCCTCTCAACCTCTCAGAGATCAGCAGGACAGTGAGCTCAGCATGGATGGTATGTCCAGTATAGTAGTAGATATTACCAGGAACTATTTCCCTCTCAACCTCTCAGAGATCAGCAGGACAGTGAGCTCAGCATGGATGGTATGAACAGTACAGTAGTAGATATTACCAGGAACTATTTCCCTCTCAACCTCTCAGAGATCAGCAGGACAGTGGGCTTATCATGGATGGTATGTACAGTAGTAGACATATTACCAAAAGGTTCTTCAGCTGTCCCTATAGGAGAACCCTTTTTGGTTCCAGGTAGAACCCATTTTGGTTCCATGTAGAACCCTCTCTGGAAAGGGTTTTACATGGAACCCAAAAGGATTC